>NC_043013.1:29636537-29701537 GCF_006345805.1 Octopus sinensis
TTTTTTTAATGGAAGACTGGAAACAACCTCAATTGTATGACGATGACACTTATTTACAACCATTCCATAATGTCTAGATAAGGATACATGCTGAAATTCATACACATGCATACACATACACACACAAACATACAGATACACACAAGGAAACAGACAGAATGGAAAAACAATGGTCTTCTTTCAGTTTCCCTCAAATCCAATCATGTGGCTTTTATCAGCCCTGGGCTATAGTAACAAGGCAGTTAATTTTGGTGCTGCACATTGAAATTGAACCCAAGTATACATAGTTGAGAAGCTTGCTTCTTAACCACATCACCATGCCTGTGCTTATACATGTAGCAAAAGATATTCACATCAAAATGCCAAATACAGGGTTGGCCAAAAGTCACCTGACAGTAAATCAAAACCATTTAATTCCGAGATTTATTTATGTTTAACAACTGAATGAATTTAATAAAAGCATCTAAATATGAAACATCATGAAAATAGTTCAAACTGAAGTCCTTCTTAACCAACACATTTTTCCATTTGAGTCAATACAGAATTACAAATAGTATTTATGGAATTTTGATTTACTGTCGGGTGACTTCTGGCCAAACTTGTATAGTATTAAAACATATACACATGCATACACATGTACCCACCTATATACAGCAGGTTTATTTCAGTTCCTATCTATCAAACCTATTCACAAGGCTTTGGTTTGCCTAGAAATATAGTAGAGAACCCTTGCCCAACGAGCAATGCAGTGAAACTGATCCTGAAATTATGTGGTTAGGAAGCAAGCTTCTTTATTTTATTAAATTTGCCATAAAGGCAGTACATAGAGTATGGTAGCTTGTGAGCTGGACACGGACATTAATGAGATGATTGATAATTATACAAGGATGATAAGGATGATAAGGATGGGAGAAGACGAAAAGTGCCCGCCGACTTTTGCTTCTCTAAAACATTGTTCTTTCAAATATCATACTGAGGCAATAAACCTCTTACACAGTTGAAAAATCACATTAATGAGGCAATAAACCTCTTACATTTTTGCTACACCACACAACCAAACTTATGTCTGTATGGTATTGATAATTTTATTTTTACATACAACTTCGCATAATAAAACATGGTATGCAATAGTTTCTTCCATTTTTTACCAATGCTTTAACTTTAAAAGCAGCTTTCTTTTTACCTTTGCATGTGAAGTATGTCATTGTATTTTAACTTTCTTTGTAAAGTAAATTTTTTGTGTGATCTCATAGTTTGAAAACCATAGCAACCAGTGTGTAATTTGATAGTAATATGACTTGTGCATTTTAACCAAAACCGGGTATCTTATAGTCGTGATTCATATCGAGCCCTTCTGGGTATTAGCGTGCGTCTACAATGAGTCTACGATTTTAGAAAAAAATTTACCATCAATTTTTCCCATTTTTAATGCATTTTTGGCATATATAAGGGAAGTAACTCTCTAAAAATTTATTATTAAATCTCAGAACGTAAAAAGCTACAGTAACACCCCCCCCTTTGTGGTTAGCCATATTGAGATGGCTATTATACTTTACATCTCTAAAAATGCTTATATAGTTATTTCCCTTACAAACCCGAGCAACGCCGGGCGGTACTGCTAGTATTATATATAATGGTGCCATAAGTTGTCAGTGGTGCTGTTATGTAATAGATCAAGTTAACTGCAAATTCTTCTTCAGCAACTCCTCTGTCATTTGTTTTTGTCTCTGACTTTTAGGATATCATGTTTTTATACTGAAGATAAGAACCAGGGATATAAATATTGATAATTTGGGTTATATCATGGCTTTAAACACTTGATATGTCCTTATATCAATGGTAGGCCTGTGTGGAGCTTAAAGAGGACTACACGAGACTATTGAACATTAACGTTTGCAACTGCTATAACAACAAACCAGGACTTTTGAGTCATTATAGTTCTGAATGAGAGGTCTGTGTTTGTATTATATTTCTGGTACTGAATTCATGTGTTCAAAACATTTAAGTCTCATTGCCTAAGGTCTTCCTAACTCTAAACAGGTACCACAAAGTGGTACAGCTCACTGCTGTAGAAAGTGGGAATGCTGTGAAATCGAAGAGTTGCAGTGTTCACATGAATATTCCCTTAGAAGTGTTCATCTTAACATTTGAAGACTAAAATATCTAAAGAAAAAAAAAAAAGGACAATGTTCTCCTCTAAGTGTTAATAGTTGAACAAAAAGAATAATAATATCTTCATTTATTGACTATAAAAGTGATCGATTTGAGTGACTTAAGGGATTGAATGAGACACTGATCCATACTTGCTTAGAATTTGTGTTTGGGGGTGGATTTTGCCGGCTGAGGCAGCATCTTGCATTTGGGAATAAAACATTACCAACAGGATTGAATACACTTACAGCTTTATGTAATAATACACGTTCTCATTTACCGTGTAATAATTTATGCGCAAGAGTTGCAGTATGTAAGTTACTTTGAGGTATCTCAGTTCATAATCAAAAGTAAAAAGGCAATATGACTTAGCAACATAAACTTTGCTGTTAAATAACATATATGAAAGAGAAAGAGAATTCTGACAAATTCTGTTAATCAGCCAATTGTCAATTCTTGTTTGTTTACCCAATCAATTTGATTCATTTTTAGTAGTAATTTGTCTGCATCTGGACAAGACAGAAATGAGACAAACTTCAAATTGTATGGAGTGTGCTTTCTCAAATCAACTTGTCAAATATGTAATTTCTGGCTTTTAAAATATTCATTACTGGAATGGTTTCTTTTTTTTCTCTCTCCTCATTGTGTTTTTTGGTTTCTTTTGTCCTTTTCATTTTGTTTTCTGTTTGTTTTGTATTTTTTTTTATCATTTTAGAATTTTGTATCTTTTTCATTTATTATTCCTTTCTTTACATCTTGCTTCATTCATTATTTTTTTTTTTTTTAGCGTCTAAATTTCCATTGTCTCTTTATCCTCACTCAGCTCCTTGATGTCTCTGCATTGCTCTGCACGCCAAAATGATTAATATCATATCAGTCAGTAACTCTCCTCTTTATATTTGACTTCTACAGGTTGGTTATTAATCACACACAACAAACAACATTGACAGCACTCGCTTGGATAAACATCTCATTGTTCTCACAACACACTCCTGTCACTCACCGCTCTCACACCTACACACTAAGGAGAACAAAACTGATTGAAGATCTTGACTGAGAAAGAACGAATTCAGTGAAGAAGATTGGGGCATGGGTTCTTTCATAAATGTTGTATTGCAGTTTTAATATCAAATTAATAACAAGGGCAGTAGATTTAGCACAATCAGTAGAGCAATGAAGAAAATGCCTTGTGGTGTTTAGTTGCATCCTTTTACATTGTGAGTTCAAATCTCAACCTGGCTGACTTTACTTTCCATCTTTTTTGCTGTTGATAAGGTATCATTTAAGGACTGAAGTTAATACAAGGGGGTACCCAAAAGAAACCAGAATATTATGTTTACACTTTTATTGCCTTCAAAGTATTCTTCATATGAAGTAATGCATTGGTCCAGGTCCATTTTCCACTATCCAAAGCAATGCTGGAACTCTTGCAAAGCAATGCCTTTTAACACCTCTGTCATTTTGTTCTCCACCTTTTCTACATCTTCGAATTCTATAGCACCATTTTTCGTCCCCAGTGGTGACCTTTTAAAAAACAGTCCGGATCAACTTCCAACTGTTCTTTCAGTTTATGACATGCTCTGAGTCAACATCTATATTCCCCCCTGTCCTTGCAAAATCTTGTATCCCTGCTGTAAGGCTTTATTTCCACACATGCCAGTTTAATTTAATTTGTCTTTAATCGAAAGACACCTGTTGTTATGTCCTGTTATTTGTATTTGTGTAACATTCTCTGTTTTTTTTCCATCTTTATTTTCATATTCATTTGCTGCTTTCTTCCAAGGAATCTAATGCTCTTAGCTTAGTTTTTCCTTGAGGCTGGCCAGACTGGAGCAATCTTGAGGTGAAATTGCAAAGATAATCTGGAACTCGACTGAGGAAAGAAAACGCCGAATGACCCATCCTTGTTTTCTGTGTATCGTGTATCTGGATATTTTGTTGTGCCTTTTTGTATCACGTAACTGTCTGGATGTCCCATTTTGTATTTTATATATATATATATATATACTAGCTGAAGGTGACCCGCTCTACGCACAGGTAAGAGTGTGGTTGTTACTTTCTTTTGCTTTCTTCCAGCACGTAAAAAGCACCATCCGAACGTGGCCGATTGCAGTGCCGCCTTGACTGGCTTCTGTGACAGTGACACGTAAAAAGCACCATCCGATCGTTGCCTCTGCCAGCCCCCCTGGCACCTATGCCGGCGGCACGAAAAAAGCACCCACTACACTCACAGAGCGGTTGGCGTTAGGAAGGTCATCCACCTGTAGAAACACTGCCAGATCAGACTGGAGCCTGGTGCAGCCTCCTGGCTTCCCAGACCCCGGTCAAACTGTCCAACCCGTGCTAGCACGGAAAACGGACATTAAACGATGATGATGATGATGATTCTCCCTCTTTGTTTCTCTCACCTTTCTCTCTCACTTTCCCACTCTCTTACTTTTCTTTTCTCTCGGACTCTCTATCTTTATCTTACTCTCTATCTTTATCTATCTTTATCTATCTTTATCTATCTCTCTCCCATTTATAAGCAACAAAAGATCTTGAGTAAGTTGAGAAATAAAATATTTAGAAAGATCAATCATAAATATCAGGCAGTGGCAACGGAAAGGTCTGCTTCAAGGCAGACAGCAAAATACTAACATTTAAAAGGGACAGACGAACTTGCGAGCTGAATAAAAATAATAAAATATTGGAAAGCAAAGTTTGAAGGGATAGAATCTGAAGATAGTAGAGTCACCATGGTGTGGCATTTCTTAACGACAGACAGCAACGTATTGACAGTTTAACGGCTGGCGTAAAATTTTGAACTTGATGTAAAAGAAAGTCCGTAAACACCAAGTTTTGAAGTGATTCTTTCTCACGACAGTAGACTCACCATGGCAAGCATTCAAAACCACTTCATCATGGACGGCAACACATTGAAGATTAAAAGGCTGGCGCAAATTTTTTAGCTTGATGTAACAGAGAATTCCTAAACACTCGCTCCTTTAAATTTTAATCCCCTTCCAGCCCCATTTATACCCCTTTTCACCTTTTGGTTAGGGCAGCGGACTCGCGGTCGCAGGATCGCGGTTTCGATTCTCAGACCGGGCGTTGTGTGTGTTTATTGAGCGAAAACACCTAAAAAGCTCTACGAGGCTCCGGCAGGGGGTGGTGATCCCTGCTGTACTCTTTCACCACAATGGCGGTGCCCCAGCATGGCCACAGCTCAAGAGCTGAAACTGGAAAAACAAAAAACAAACAAACCCGATTTCATTCGGGCCCCAGCTCCGACAGCGATAAAGAAAATGAATTGGCACCTGAATGGAGTGAAAATTGAAAAACTGTTTCTTTCGGTGATTTTTCTGAAGAAACTGGACCAAGCCACAGACTTTCTCAGGAGAGTAAAGCCTTAGACTATTTCTTTTTACTTTTTCGAATGAGCCTATTTGAAATCATTACGGCGGAAACGAACCGTTACGCTAAATGTAAACAAAGTGAAAGAAAGGATAGTTAGTAGTTTCCCACAACCTTAAATGAAATTAAGACTATTTTGCCATAAATATTATTATGGGTATCAGAAAGTTACCCAGAATAACAAATTCTATCGTAAAATTTTATTGTACACCCAATTGAATGTTAGCTAATAACCCATTTTCTATAGCGATGTTTGAACAAAATTTTAATAATTTTATATTTTGTTGAATTTACCTGTATCTACCTGCAATTAGAGTCACTTTGTGACAAAAATTATAGTATAGAATTGGTTGAGAACATTTCATTAAATTATCTTCCAAAAATCAGATTAATATATTGATAAATAAAAAAGTTATAGTTGTTTAATGAAACCAGACTAACTTTATGATTATGTTAGAAATTAATTGAAACACATAAGGGGTGTATTTTGATCAGAAATATAGTAACGAAAGGGTTAATAGGTGTGCATATTTTCAGCTGAACCGACCGACCACATAATGCACACATTATATATATATATATATATATATATATATATATGTGTGTGTGTGTGTGTGCACGCATTATATATACAAATTATATATATATATATATGTATAAATTAAATTAGAGATAAAACCACTAATAGGCAAAAAAAACAAAAACAAAAACAAAAATAAGAATATAATATAGAAAATATATAAAATTGAAAAATTTAAATTATTTAAATTTAAAATAAAAATTATTAAATTATATTTATAATTTGTTTAAAAATATATATAACTATCAAAAAGTATTAAAAAGTTTAATATACATAAATACAGATATATACACTTTGTATATATACATTATATATACATATTTATATATCGAACACACACACATATATAAATGAACATTTGTTCTCATGATTGTGTGTTGTTGGTGGCGATGATAATTCTCCCTATGAATGCAGACAGATACATCAAAGAAAGCCGTCTGACGAACTTATAAAGGGAAAGTGAAAGGGAGTTGAGGGGAATACATTAAATAACGGGAGTGGCATTGTCAAAGTTATAAATGAAGGGGAGTAAGAGAGGGAAAGGAAGAAATAGCTTGAGTGAGGAAGATGGCCCCTAGCAACCACACCTTTCAAGATAGGGATTTCTAAGGTAGCCCACGGGCATCGTCACCTCATTCTACATGTCCCTGTAAATTTTGGAGCGAATCGGACGGGATGTAGTGGCATTGAAAGCGATCCAAGCGGTAAAAACGCATTTCAGTTTTATATATAGATATATATATATATATGTACACATATATGTACACTTATATATACATATGCAAACAGATATACATTGCAAATGAGAGGGAATCCAGGAATTCAGGTAGTTACCTCAGTCTGTACTCCTGTAAATACTTGATAATAAAATGTCTAGAAAGGAACATTGCTTCAGTAGAAGTGTTTCACACAAACTGAAAGTCCATGAAGTTTACTTTAGCCAAAAGAATAGATGTCCTGATATCACATTTATTCTTTGGTTACTGGTGTTTCAGCAGCTTATGGTTGAAATAAATCACTTAACAAGTTGGAAAACATGAACAGAAGCAATGATTATATAATACTGACTATTGAACTTAAAACCCGTAGCCATTTTCTTTATGACTGAGTGGAGAAATTTATATGAGAAAAACTTGTATGAGGAGGTACTGAAAAGTTCCTGGCTTTAAGTATATTGCAAAAGGCTTGGTTGGAGGCCCAGCCTTCTGAGTTCTTTTACAGGACTTAGAAAAACTGAAGGACCGCTGCAATTAGTGTGTGAATCTGAGAGCGGAATATGTTGAATAAAATCATAGTTAACTGTTCCTCCTGTATTTTCTTTTACTCAAAGCTAAGACCTTCTCAGAACTACCCCTTTATACATTTAAATACTGTTTTAATTTACATTTGAATATTGTTGTGTAGAATGCTATAAATAAGCTAGGGTAGGTATTTCTAGAGTGGCGTCAAAGAAAACCTTAGTGATTAGAGAGAGGACAGAGTAAGGAAAAGAAGAATAAAAGAAATATAGAAAAGGGCGGCTTAGATGAATCAAGATGTGAATATTTGTACACATAACGAGGCCGAGCAATTGTTATTAGATTTGTATAACAAAAAGTTAAACAGGTCAGAACTTAATGGAAAAAAAGCTGTGTAAAATCGTAAAATAGTATTGCACATAATTAAAGATTAATGATAAGATAAAAATTAATGGTAAAAACTTAGAAGAACATGTTATAAAAGTGTGTGTGTGTGTGTGTATATACTTATAGGTACATACACATATATGTATGTACAGCCATATATATGCATACATATATATGTGTGTATATATATACATATATATATATATATTTATACATCTATATAAATAAATATATACATATACACACACATATATACACATGTACATATATATATATATATATATATATATATATATATATATATTATATATATATATATACATATATACAGTAATCAAAAAGTGAAGAAATATATAATGAATGCACTAAATTGAAATAGTGTCCAGGCATACAAGAAAATGAAAAGAAAAAAAAATGAAGTGTGAAACAAAGAATATTTAAGAGTGAGAAAATAAGGTGATATATGATGTTTTGGTGAGAAATTATATTGTTTAGGAATAATAGGGTAATGGTACTATAAGGTCATTCAGAAACAAGGAGTAGTTGCTGTAAAAATGAAATTTAATCCATATATTTACATATATGTACATGTGTGTGTGTGTGTGTGTTTGTGTAGGCATGTGTTTCTACTTGTATCTTCCTATATTATTTATATGTTGGGTAAATAGAATTTTAGAAACAAGGTGCAGGTATGGCTGTGGTAAGAAGCTTGCTTCCCAACCACATGGTCTCTGGGTTTAGTTCCACTGTGCGGCACCAGGGGCAAGTGTCTTATACTATAGATTCAGGCTGACCAAAGGCTTGTGAGTGGATTTGGTTGACAGAAACTGAAAGAAGCCTGTCGTACATATATATATGTACATAGGGTGTGATGAGTAAATTGTCGCCATTTTATATTTTTAATTTTGCACATGTGCATTGTTTTTTTTTGATTTTAACTACACAGTACAGTAGGGTCAGTTGGGCACTGTCTGTGAGATTCACGCCAGAAGCTCCAATATGAACATTTCAGAGTGTTTGGGTGTCAATCTGGGGACATGTACTGAGAATGATAAAAATCAAACATTCAGTAAGCATTATGATGTTTGGAGTGATCACTAGTGATGGTGACATTATGCCTCCATTCATCTTCCCACATGGCCTCAGACTCAACACGGAGGCCTACATCAAGTGCCTGGAGGAGGTAGTACTGCCCTGGGTCAAGAGGGTGGCTGCTGGATGACCCTGTGTCTGGCAACAGGACTCCGCACCATGCCATTCAAGCACAAGAACCCAGTCATGTCTGTCAGGCAATTTCTGTAACCTCATCACCCCTAACATCTGGCCACCTAACTCCCCAGATTGCAACCCCCTTGATTATTATGTGTGGGGTGCAGTTGAGCGAGAGACCGACAAAACTCTTTTTAACACCAAAGATGAACTGAAGGCAAGGATTATGGCAGCATTTACCAAATTAAACAAAGAGACCATCCAGAAGAGTTGCAGGAGATTCTGAAGTAATCTGGAGGCCATGGTTAAAGCCTATGTCGATTTTATTGAATAAATTATTTTAGTAAATATATCTGTTAAAATGAGATGTCAGTGTTATTTTCAGTTTTGCATAATTTAGACGACAATTTATTCACCACACCCTGTATATATATATATATGTGTGTGTGTGTGTGTATCTATGTGTATATATGTGTATATGTCTATGTGTATATGTCTTTGTGTCTATGTATGTCCCCCACCCCCATCACCACTTGACAACCAGTGTTGGTGTGTTTACGTCCCTGTAACTTAGTGGTCCTGCAAAAGAGACCGATAGAATAAGTACTAGGCTTCAAAAATACAAGTCCTGTGGTCGATCTGTTTGGCTAAAACCCTTCAAGGTGGTGCTCCAGCATGGCCACAGTCAAATGACTGAAATATGTAAAAGAATAAAAGAATAAGCTGATACCTGTGGCTGATTAACAACTCATTATGTTTATTAATTAGACCTAATTTGCCAACATAGAATGTAAAATTACAGCCACTCCTATCTGCTTTATATGAAAATGCAGTCTGTAAAATAAGCCCTTCATCTTAACAAATTAATTTTGTTAATGCTATGCTGTATAATTTTCCCCTATAATTAAGGGAATTAACCATTTTGTTTCTATATTTCTAACCAAAGGACACCCTTGTGTGTTTCAATTAAACTGTCAAATAATCATGAAACAACTAACTTTTTTTATTTAACTACATATTAACGTGATTTTAGGAGCACAATTTAACAAAAAATTCTTAATCAAATTTATTGCATAATTTTTGTCTCAAAGTGAATCTAATTACAGGTAAATACAGGTAAACATGGGTAAATTCAACAAAATATAAAATTATTTAAAGTTTGTTTAAAAATCATAATAGAAGATGAGTCATTAGCTGATATTCAATTGGAAATGCTACAAAATTTTAATATAGAAGAATTGTTCAAATTACTGGATTATCTATGAATTAAAATTAATGCACAGAAGACAAGTGGACCATAAAGGTAAAACAACAAAATACCAGAATTTATCTTCGAAGAAAACTCGGAAATGAAATGCACATCCAATCAACTAAATGAAATAAACTCGCATGCATACATGAATAGCCAGAAATACATATAAGGATTTGTAATAAAAATGAATTAACATTTGTCACACACCTTACAGATAAATAAAAAAAATAAGAATGAGGTAGATTTGAAAACATATTTATAAATCAAATGTTATGTGCATGTGTGTGTGTGTGTGTGTGTGTGTGTGTGTGTATACATATATATATATATATATATACCAGAGCAAGCACATAAATGCGAAGCATGGTGGAAAAAATAGTACTCTGTTACTTAGAGTTTCATGTTCTCATTCATCAGATAGTTTTGTTTAGAAAAACAAAGCTGTCTGATGAACGGGAATGTGAACCTGAGTAACAGTTTTTGTGATATTTTTGCTGCTTTTTAATAAAGTATATATATATATATATATATATATATATTCAATAAAAGCAATTAAGATTCAAGTCAATTCTAATGAATTTACTTGAATGCGGTACTTAACTTAGATGCACCAGAAAACTATATGGTGTTAACCATACAGTAATGTGGGGTGATTATAAACGAGAAATAAGCAACAAGAATGGATTAGTTTTTAGTATAATTGTTTCATACAAAGACAGGCTTTATTAAAAGTTGCAAAAATTGCAGCAGATAAAAGTGTCCCATTCATCGTCTGTGAGTATGAAATTCCTCCTCATATCTCTGGAAATTTACATCTACACTACGGATTAATTCACCTTCTCTGTGAAGCTAATAAGCTTTTTTTTTTTAAAAACCTGTGATAAGACTGTGCATCATCATTAAAGAACTTCGGAAATCTGCTTACAACCTAAATCTGCTTTTAATGAAATTATCTCCAATACTTCATGAGTGTAGCCTCACCCACTAAGATGTTTGGAGAACTCATATGCATTTTAGCTGATGAGTATGGGACACTTTTATCTGCTGCAATTTTTGCAACTTTTAATAAAGCCTGTCTTTGTATGAAACAATTGTACTAAAAACTAATCCATTCTTGTTGCTTATTTCTCGTATATATATATATATATATAATATATATATATATATATATATATATATATATATATGTATATATATATATATATATATATATATATACGGAGTGGTTGGCGTTAGGAAGGGCATCCAGCTGTAGAAACATTGCCAAATTAGACTGGAGCCTGGTGCAGCCTTCTGGCTTCCCAGAACCCCGGTCGAACCGTCCAACCCATGCTAGCATGGAGAACGGACGTTAAACGACGATGATGATGATGATGATGATATGTGTGTGTGTGTGTGTGTATAATAATATATATATATGCATATATACATACATATATGTACATACCTACATATATATGTATATATACATGCATATATGGGTACAGGACGTCAAAACAAAATGAACAAAATGAAAAATGAGAACATAAGAAAACAAAAACATGGAAAACAAGCATTTTTTTGAACGACAAATGGAACAAATAGAGAAACAAGATAGGCAACATAAGGAACATTACCTTCATCAGTTGTCCCCTGTTTTATGTACTCCGAATTTCGAAGGTTGGGACAAGATGTGACTTCATTAAAACAGTCCTACCCGCAAAGCAAATTAAATAAAATTTGTGATTTTTGTGGAGGGTGAAAGTGGCAACAAAAACAGGACAGTGAGAACAAAACAGTAAAAATAAACGATGAGGGCTGTTAAGCCATAATTAAGTAAAGTGGTGAATGCTGGAGAAAGGAGCTAAGACAGGAGACAGGCAAAAGTAGATCTTATCTCTTGTAAAGCAAGAGGCTATATATATATATATATATATATATATAAACATATATATACATATGTGTATATATATGTATATATATATATATATTATATATATATAATATATATATATATATATACACATATATATACATTTATATATATATATATATGTATGTATATGTACATATATATTATAATATATATATATATATATACGCATACATATGCATATATATATAATCATTGTCTCTATTCAAAAAAGAATAAAAAAAACCCACTGATTGATCTAAATAACAAAGTGAACTTAGTGATAAATTCTATAGACGGAGAATGAACATACTACTATCATGTTCTTAATGATGAAATTAACCTCTCTGTCTAGATGTCTACCCTCTTTGTAATGTTGGCAAATGAAATAAGTATAAGAATGTGCATTGTCCATTTAATTGAAAAATTCTATATGTGGCTGAAGATTGCTCAACATTTTAAAACTGATGTAATACTTGCAGGGTTTAATAAAATGAAGTAGCATGAAACAATTGTACTACTCTACCTTGGATATCCTTGTTGCTTATTTTGATTATAATCACCCCATTTGATTTATATGGATAATACCATACAAAATTCTGGTGCCTTTAACTTAAGTACCATATTCATCTGAATCTAAATTTTGCTGAACTTATATTTATATATATATATATATAGTATTGTTGGCGATTTTTTCCCTCAGTCTTCCTTTTTTCTTGGCTTTCCTCTGTCTCCTGTTTCTGAAGAAGAGCTTTGCTCAAAATATAGAACAACCTTTCTTTCCTTCCCTGAGTGTCATTTAATACTTTGCATGTACCACATCTTCCTGTTTTTTTTCTCGTGTTTTTTTCTTCGTTTTTTTTTTAAAATTAATTATATGAGATGCATTTTTTATTGATGATCAAATCAAGTACATCATATAAAAAAATTATTTTTTATTTGGTGAATTGTTTAAAATTAACATTTAAGATTTGGCTCATAAAGAATATATGTTGACTCCCTCATCCTGGTGTTCTTATTAAAATACCTTGAATCAATTGGATCCTGCAAATAAATGATAATATACCACACACTCTCTCTCTTTCTCTCCCCTCTACAGACTTAAACATACACACATGTGCAGGCACACACACAATATATATATTCTAAAAATGCTTGGATTCTTTCCATGCATGTTGGAGATGAGGAACTATCTTTTTTTTTTTACTCTATTTTCCATAACAATTCATTTCTACACAAATTGCTTCTAAAGATTAAATAAAAACTAAAATAATCTAATAGTTTCATTTCTTTGGAAAGACTGTAGCTAGGTCATGTCTCTTCCTATAAATAATCAAGAAAAACAGTTTTCAAATTCTTACTACATTCAGGTACAAATTCATTTTTTTTTTTTTCAATTTCTGTTGGAATTCTTGTAAGAATTGCTTTACTTTCGGAAACAAAAATATCCAATTCATAAACACACATGTCCTTTTTATGTTCAGTTTATATTTTGCTAGATTTTTCTATGTCTTCTTTAAAAAAATCCTGCTATTTCAAATTGTCTGCTTGTTAACAATGAAACTGGTATCCGTTTTTTTTGTTCATTGTGAAAAATTTCAGAAAATTGATATGGAAGAAAAATGGAAGAAAAAAAAAAAATCTGCAAAATAATGTTGGACAGTGTAACGCAATTGTTTATATAATGAAATCATGTGTTTTCACGAATGTATAAATGAGATTTGCACTGAAATTCACATTTAGATGTGAATAAGTCTTTTCAGATGACTTTGAGCCAGAAAAATATTTTTGGGCATCTTCAGGCATGTTATTAATGAAAGGATTAAAATGTTTATCCAATCTTAACCTATATTCTGTGCAGTGGCTCCATTAAAAATGTAAATTTTATCAAATGTCTGGGCAGGACTTCTATATACTATATTCTTATATATATATATAGATATATATTATATCTATATATATATATATGTGTGATGTATATATATATATACACATATACATATATATATATATATATATATATATATATATATATATATATCTATATACACATATACAATATATATATATATATATATATATATATATATATATATATATCGAATGCGGAGTAGATGAACAGAGGCGACTGAAGAAGGGGAATTTTCCTTGTGTTGTATGTCTTGTACTATTTTTTTTCGTTGTTTAAGAAAAATGTCCATTTCCTTGGTTTTGTCTATATGTTTTCGTTTCTCATTGTGTTCGACGTTTTTTGGTGTCCTGTACCCATATATGCATGTACATATACATATAGATGTAGGTACGTACATATATGTATGTATATATGCATATGTTTTAGTTATTATTTTGTTATTATATATATATATATATATATATATATATATATGTATATTTAAAAAGTAAAAAGTAAAAGAGTAAGTACGGTTAGGCAGCTTTTTAATCACCACAAGTGTTTTGATACATACAGATCCTTGTATATACAGGATTTAAAGTTAAGTTTAAATTAAATTATGTAACGATTTACCTGTATAAGAAGATCTATATGTATATCCTCAGGCAATACTCAGTTGCTGTCTCTGTAAGTAAATCTAGATTTCCATGCTACAATAGAAGAATACTGCCAGCTATTTGGGAATTCTAAGGGTGAATGAGTTCTATTTGTACTCTTATGCGTTCTTAACAGAACACACCTCAACTGACTATATATATATGTGTGTGTGTGTATGTATATGTATATATCTATATCTATACATACATACATAATAATATATATATATATATATATATATAATATATGATATATATTATATATATATTAATAATGGGTAAAATAAATAAAAAATTATCAGTGGCCAGCATATGAAAATAGACTGATGAAGGTGGAATCCTATGTAATTATAATTAAGGGCATAAAAAAAAAATTTTTTTAAGCCTATATGCTGAAGATTGATGCTAAATTGTCACACTACTTTAAAAATCTCAAAAATTCACCCACTGAAAATGAGGGAGCCAGCTAACAGAAATTAATAACAAAATAGTTAGCTCTGAATTAGCTCATTTCTGGATCTGCCCCATGGCTTTACCTCATCAGCAGAGCATACATAAAGGAAATAAATGAGATATCTCATTTATTTCCTCTGCTGATGCGATAAAGCCATGGGGCAGATCCAGGAATGAGGTAATCCAGAGCTATTTTGTTATTAATTTCTGTTAGCTTGCTCTCTTGCTTTTGACATGTGTATTTTTGTGGTTTTTAATGTGGTGTGATGTTTGTATCTATCTTCAGGATGTAGCATTGAAAAAATATTTTTCTATGCCCTTAATTATAATCATATATATGTATGTTATATATATATGAATAGCTAACCGCGAAAACCAATTGGTTCGTTTCAGTCTCTTACCTTATTATATTATTAACTTCTTATAATCATCAATAATAATGACCTTTTTGACTAGAAATACTCTAAATGTATATATTTGTCACTACCTGTCATAAATAGCCTTTTTATATCTACAATATGCATATTCGTTGATTTTTCATATTTTATCCTTACATTTCCACGTGTATTTTATATTTTTTTTCGAAACATATTTCTACTATATATATATATATACGTACATGCACTCATACATGCATATATGGATACAGGACATCACAAATTGTAAACAACATGAAATACGAAAGCAAAAGAGCTGAATACATAAACAATGAGAGAAGCAAATGGATATGCATATATATATGTGTATGCATGTACATGTACATATATATGCATATTTATATTATATATATATATATCATCATCGTTTAACGTCCGCTTTCCATGCTAGCATGGGTTGGACGGTTCAACTGGGGTCTGGGAAGCCAG
This sequence comes from Octopus sinensis, assembly GCF_006345805.1. Taxonomy (NCBI): domain Eukaryota; kingdom Metazoa; phylum Mollusca; class Cephalopoda; order Octopoda; family Octopodidae; genus Octopus; species Octopus sinensis. Next base: position 29,652,508 of record NC_043013.1, read on the forward strand.
AAGGCTGCACCAGGCCCAGTCTGATCTGGCAGTGTTTCTACAGCTGGATGCCCTTCCTAACGCCAACCACTCTGTGAGTGGAGTGGGTGCTTTTTACGGGCCACCGGCACAGGTACCAGACGAGGCTGGCAAATGGCCACAATTGGATGGTACTTTTTACGAGCCACCGGCATGGAGGCCAGACGAGGCTGGCAATGGCTACGATCGGATGGTGCTTTTTATGTGCCACCGGCACGGAGGCCAGACAGGGCGGCGCTGGCTATGTATATATATATATATATATTATTATATATGTATTATATATATATATATATATATATATTATATATATATATATAATAATGGTAAAATAAATAAAAAATTATCAGTGGCCAGCATATGAAAATAGACTGATGAAGGTGGAATCCTATGTAATTATAATTAAGGGCATAAAAAAAAAATTTTTTTAAGCCTATACTGAAGATTGAATGCTAAATTGTCACACTACTTTAAAAATCTCAAAAATTCACCCACTGAAAATGAGGAGCCAGCTAACAGAAATTAATAACAAAATAGTTAGCTCTGAATTAGCTCATTTCTGGATCGGCCCATGGCTTTACCTCATCAGCAGAGCATACATAAAGGAAATAAATGAGATATCTCATTTATTTCCTCTGCTGATGCGATAAAGCCATGGGGCAGATCCAGGAATGAGGTAATCCAGAGCTATTTTGTTATTAATTTCTGTTAGCTTGCTCTCTTGCTTTTGACATGTGTATTTTTGTGGTTTTTAATGTGGTGTGATGATTTTGTATCTATCTTCAGGATGTAGCATTGAAAAAATATTTTTCTATGCCCTTAATTATAATCATATATATGTATGTTTATATATATATGAATAGCTAACGCGAAAACCAATTGGTTCGTTTCAGTCTCTTACCTTATTATTATTATTAACTTCTTATAATCATCAATAATAATGACCTTTTTGACTAGAAATACTCTAAATGTATATATTTGTCACTACCTGTCATAAATAGCCTTTTTATATCTACAATATGCATATTCGTTGATTTTTCATATTTTATCCTTACATTTCCACGTGTATTTTATATTTTTTTTCGAAACATATTCTCTACTATATATATATATATACGTACATGCACTCACTACATGCATATATGGATACAGGACATCAACAAATTGTAACAACATGAAATACGAAAGCAAAAGAGCTGAATACATAAACAATGAGAGAAGCAAAAAGGATATGCATATATATATGTGTATGCATGTACATGTACATATATATGCATATTTATATTATATATATATATCATCATCGTTTAACGTCCGCTTTCCATGCTAGCATGGGTTGGACGGTTAACTGGGGTCTGGGAAGCCAGAAGGCTGCACCAGGCCCAGTCTGATCTGGCAGTGTTTCTACAGCTGGATGCCCTTCCTAACGCAACCACTCTGTGAGTGGAGTGGGTGCTTTTTACGGGCCACCGGCACAGGTACCAACGAGGCTGGCAAATGGCCACAATGGAGATGGTACTTTTTACGAGCCACCGGCATGGAGGCCAGAAGAGGCTGGCAATGGCTACGATCGGATGGTGCTTTTTATGTGCCACCGGCACGGAGGCCAGACAGGCGGCGCTGGCTATGTATATATATATATATATATTATTTATATATGTATTATTATATATATATATATATATATATATATATATATATATTATTTATATATATAATAATATATATGGCAACCGTGTCGGTGGCACGTAAAAGCACCATCCGTTCGCGTCCGTTGCCAGCCTCGGCTGGCCCCCGTGCGGTGACACGTAAAAGCACCGTCCGTTCGTGGCCGGTTGCCAGCTCTGTCTGGCCCCGTGTCGGTGGCACGTAAAAGCACCATCCATTCGTGTCCGTTGCCAGCATCGCCTGGCCCCGTTGCCGGTGACACGTAAAAGCACCATCCGTTCGTGGCCGTTCGCCAGCTCTGTCTGGCACCTGTGCAGGTGGCACATAAAAAACACCCACTACACTCGCGGAGTGGTTGGCGCTAGGAAGGGCATCCAGCGTAGAAACACTGCCAGATCTGACTGGGCCTGACGAAGCCTTCCAGCTTCACAGACCCAGTTGACCCGTCCAACCCATGCTAGCATGGAAAACGGACGCTAAATGATGATGATGATGATGATGATATATATATATTATTTATATATATATATTATTTATATATATAATGTATATATATATATATATAATATATATATATATATATATATATATATATATATATATATATATTATTTATATATATATTTTTATATATATAGTATATGTATATATATATATATATTATATATTATATATATTATTATATATATATATATTATTTATATATATAATATATATATATATATATATATATATATATGATGATGATATATTATTTATAATATATATATTATTATATATATATAATATATATATATATAATATATATATATATATATATATATATATATATATATATATATATATATATAATATAATATATATATATATATATATATATATATTATATATATATATATAATTATTATATATATTATATATTATATATATATATTGTAAATACAGTTATATATATCTGGAAAATGCTAGAAAAAAGTGTGCCAAATTTTGGGATTGTCAGTTATATAACAGCAGGATAAGGCACCACTGCATAGTACCAAAACCCCAACATTGCCATCAGGATACAGAACCAGATACTGCAACAGCTTGGGCTTCAAAGTTCCGAAGCTCTTCAATATCCTCCAACAAAGCCTGAGAGACCTGCATGGCGTAGATGCAGACTTTTTCAAAGCAAAACTGAATCTTTTTCTCTCAAGAGTTTCAGATGAACCTATCTCTAGGCAAGAAACACGGGCGAGGGCTGAAATTTCAAACTCCCTCATCCACCAAATGTCATACATTAGAGGAAGTTTAGTAAAAGTGTAGCAAAGTAAATGGCAGTGTCCCAGCATGGCCACAGTCCTTGGACCGGAACTTAAAAATATATTTGTGTGTGTGATTATGTAATATACCATGAAAATTCTGTGTATGAATTTTCCTTAAAACTTTAATTGAACCCTTTTATTGGGTATTGACTGGCATTAAAGAGAAAGTGTGCATGCTTCTGATTGCACTGATGCTGATGAAACCTAACAAGGCTGAAATTACGATCACTTAATTTTAAAATCCATATGTTCTCTGTAAGGGGGTAGTATTATAAAATCATTTTATAGCAAGCTAAAAAGTACTCATCACCATATTTATTCCAATTCTTAACCTTTTAACATTTAGGACATTGCATTTTCTCTAGAATTGTTTCCCCTGCCACTGCCCTGTTACTACAGGGAAGAAAACTCATAGAATGACATGATGCATCTACAGTGTGCTAAAGGTTAATTTATGTTGCACTTGGAAGAATGTGGTTGTTGAAGCTTAGTTCTGAGTTAAACAGACCCATAATCAAAGACATTCCAGCAGTGGCTAACCTATCTATTTTGTGGTAGGCTGTGCATTGAAAGATATTTGGCTGCTATTTTTAGCGAGCCTGTCGACCACATAGAGCCTAGTTCATTGACTAGTGTGAGTAGTGAGGGACTGTGTAGTAGTCTTGTAGTCAGGTATGAATATTGAGACCGGAGAGAAGTTAAATGTTTTGAGTATGGAGTGTTGTATTATTGTATGTGGAATATGGAGGTGAAGCGAGTGTATATGGTGGCTATCGGATGTGAGTTGACAATAAATACTGACTGAGAAAAGGCTGGATGATAAATACATATGTATATATAGACAACAGAGGGTACCTTAGAATGATTTGAGAAGAAGCAGGTTGCATTCGGGTCTCTAGACAATGAGAGCTATGATAAGTGATATGCTATAGTGCAATCTTACCAAACACATACCAGCATTAGAAAAACAAAACAAAAAAAAACTTTAAAATACCAGAAAGATGCTAAAATGATGGTGACAGTGATGATGATGATAATCTTGATGATATCATTATCATCATCATCAGCAGCAGCAGCAACAACTTCACTTTAATGATGTTTTTTTTTTATTGGCAGGAGTTGAACAAGCTTGTAAATGTAACTTCTGATAATTATACTCTCTATGTCTCTCTCTCTCTCTGTTTCTTTCAATCTTACTCATATGCACAGACCCCCCCCACACACACATACACACATATCTCTTGGGCTGGTCTTTTTATAAATTTTCTGAAAGAAATACTTGAATCTTGTGATCAGCAATGTATAAAATGTGCTTAGCTCCATAAATTGGAATCAGGTTAAAAAGCAATACACAAGGGATGGAGAAGTATCGAGATTGCCTCTGTAATGTTGATGATTATTTAGCTTTTAATGATTGTAGAAAAGAATGATTGTGGAACAGATGTTGATTATTATTGTTGTTGTTGTGTTGTTGTTGTGTTGTTATTATTGTTATCATTATTGTGATGATGATGTGGACGATGGTCATGATTGTCATGATGATAATGTTGATTATGATCATGAGCATTATGACTACCATGATGATGGTGATGATGATGATGGTAACAACAGTGATGATAATGAGGATAATGATGATTATGATCAAGATCATTATGGTAGCTATCATCTGTTATCATTATCATCATCATCAAAATCACCATCATTGTTTTTTTGTCGTTGTCATCATCGTCGTCGTTGTCGTCATCCTCCACCTCCTCCTCGCCCTCCTCCTCCTCCTCCTTGTCCTCATCCTCCTCTCCTCCTTGTCCTTCTTGCCCTCCTTCTCATTGTCATCGTCATCGTCATCCTCCTCCTCACTGTCCTCATCCTCCTCCTTGTCCTCTTCCCTGTTCTCCTCCTTGCCCTCCTCCTCCTCCTCTTCCTCGTTATCATCGTCGTTGTCATCGTCATCATCATCGTCATCCTCTTCCTCACCACCACCACCACCACCATCATTGACACCAAACTTTGTTGTTGTTATCTTCATGATCATCACTATCATCATTTTCATCATCATCATCATCAGCATTATCATCATCATATCTTTATCCTTCTCTTTATCGTCATCATCTAACTTGTTTTAAAAGTTCAATAACTTTATAGCTTTCCACTGCTTTCAATGCGACATCAATGAATTACTTTACTAGTCTTCCTTTGAAATAAATACTAGTGCACAGCTTATCATGTTTTACGAAATTCTTATGGGATTTAATCAGATTAAAGAGTTGAAATGAAATGTAGATGTTCTTTCGGTTATTTTTTTTCGTTTTTTTTTTATTACTCTCTCACCTCCACCTCTTTCGTTCCCACTCCCCCTCTCCTCCTCCTCCACCCTCTCTATATCAACTCTCCGTTTCAGATTCCTCTAGAAAATTTGATTGAAACTTGGAAACTAAGTAAATAGGAATAAAAGTAAAATGAATAAATAAATAAGTAATGAAATAAAAGAATAAATAAATAAATAACAAAAAAAGAAAAAAAGGCTGTAAATTTGATGGTTGAATGTTGAATGCGAATTAGAGTGGAGAACATTCTAAGGAAGAACTTAATGCTTTGCTGTGGTTTTCCTCATTTTTCTTTTCTTTTTTGTTTTTTTTGTTCTTGTAAAGTAGATTATCTTTTGGTATATATTCTAAATGATATTACATCACTTGTGCAGTTGTTGCGTAATTTTTCCTTGCACAGCGTGAATGGAGCTCATCTGAAGTCGTGTATGTGTATGTTCATGCATGCATATATACATACATATATACATGTATGTGTGTGTATATATATATACATATATATATATATATATATATATATATATATATATATATAATATAAAAAGGAAGCAAAAAACTGAACAAAAGTGTAACAGGTGACAACAAAACATCCAGACAGTTAGACGATACCAAAAAGAACAGGAAAAGTCAAGGACAAGTCATTCAGAGCTTCTTATCCTCAGTCAAGTTCCAGATCATCTTTGCAGTTGTGGTTGGTTACACTGGAGGCTGCTCCAATCTGGCCAGCTCCGAGAAAAATCTAAGCTAAGAGCACTAGACTCCTTGGAAGAAAGCAAGTGAATGTATGTCTCTCTCTCTCTCTCTCTCTCTCTCTCTCTCTCTCTGTATATATATATATTTATATATATATATATACTGTGTTGTGCCACCTGACCTGTGCTTCTGCCATGTAAAAAGCATTCAGTCCACTCTGCAGGGTGGTTGGTGTTTGGAAGGGCATCCAGTTGTAAAAATCCTGCCAAATCAGACACAGAAGTCTGGTGTAGTCTTCTGCTTGGTCAGCTCCTGTCAAACCGTCCAACCCATGCCATTATGGAAAGTGGATGTTAAATGATGATGATGATGATGGTGATGTGCTTCCAAGACGTTTCTGTCTCCCAAATTCACTCACAAGGCACTGGTTGGCCCAGGTTGACAACAGAAGATTTTTACCTAAGGTGCCCACGTAGCGAGATAGAATTTGAGATGATGTGGTAGTAGATGTGGTAATAATATGCATTCCATATGCATACAGAGACACACAGAGACACACACAGAGGCACACACACACACACACATGCATATCCATTGCTGTAGAACTTTATAGCATACAAAACAGGCCAAGAAATGTAATGATAGTGAAACATCAATTTGTGACCCCCTTCGGTCATGAATGACCATGGGATTGCACCTAGAAAGTTACCCTCTGAGTCACAAGTCTGGGCAAGGTTGTTTATGGAAGACCAGCAGTCACCCATTCAAACTGGCCTTCTCTCCCCAAGCCACTGATGTCATCCAAGGGAAAGGCAAAGGCTCTACCCCTCAACGTAGTTCTCGGGCAGATTCAGCTTGACACAGAGTGTGACAAGGCTGGCCCTTTGAAATACAGGTACAACAGAAACAGAAAGAAAGAGTGAGAGAAAGTTGTGGTGAAAGAGTACAGCAAGGTTCACCACCACACCCTGCCGGAGCCTTGTGGAGCATTAGGTGTTTTCGCTCAATGAACACTCATAACACCCAGTCTGGGAATTGAAACTGCGATCCTACAACTGCTAGTCTGCTGCCCTAACCACTGGGCCATTGCACCTCCACTGTGAAACATCAACATGTCATTGGATTTAAGTGACAGATGCTTATACAACACTTTTGCTACTCTCTCTCATAGTAGCTTTTGGTGGCAAGTATTGCAAGATGACTGGTGCTACAAGGTTTATGTCCTAGAAGAGCTGGCTTCCTCATGGCTTGATCACCAACAGTGGGAGCCTTCTCTACCTTTGAGAATACGAACCCGGAACCATGTGGTTGGTAAACAAGCTACTTACCACACAGCCACTCCTGCGCCTATTGGTAAATATGAATCAACTTGTCTAAAAGTGTACTTCAGTGTTTGTTTTATGGTTTTGTTTTTGTTTATTTCAAAACAGTAGATTTTACATCTATTTTTTGATGCTAGTTTATGAGTCAAGTCAGTTTCACAAATAGGCACAGGCGTTGCTGTGTGGTTAAGAGTCTCATTTTGCAATCACATTGTTTTTGGTTTCAATCCTACTGCGTGACACATTAGACAAGTGTATTCCACTTTAGTTCTAGGCTGACCAAATCCTTTTGAGTGGATTAGGTAGGCAGAAACTGAAAGAAGTCTATTGCATGTGTGTGTGTGTGTGTGTGTGTGTGTGTGTGTGTGTGCACGAGTGAGTTTTTTGTGTTTCCTTGTTTGGACATTGTGCACTAATCGTAAGCAATCTCACCATTGTACATGCAGTGTTGTTTGTTTGCAAGCTTCCATGTTTGAAGGACTAGTGGAAATACTACACCTTGCTTACAAGCAGGTGAGGTTTGGCAACAGGTAGAGCATCCGACCATAGAAAAATCTTCCTCATTGAATTTTGTCTGACCAATGCAGACATGAAAAAGTTGATGTCAAAATGATGATGGTGGTGGTGGTGGTGGTGGTCGCCGCCGCTGCCACCGCGGTCGTCGTCGCCATTGTTGTCATCGTCGTGGTGCTTGATGTATGAAATTTTTGGGTGCCAAGTATTTACTTCCTTTACATTCAAATACTTCTGCTGAACATTGTATCTCATATTCATGATCTTGATACTGTTATTACTGTATTGCCAATATATTAACACAAGGAAGAATCTTATGTCTTGCCTATGGAATATTTCTACTACTCAAAGAGCATTTTTATCTTTTCATGAACTTTTTTTCTTCCCGCTGTTTTACATTATCTCTCCTGTCCATTATTTAATGGTTATTCTAGAAATATAATGGAACATGAATGGTATTATCGAGTACAATGGGACTCAAATTTGTTGTGGCAGAGTTGGAAAAATGATTCTGGAAGAAATGGCTAAAATCATCTCAGAGATCAATACTTGATTTGTTGGATGCAGAATTAAAAATATACAGTAAGATAATAGAGTTCTATATTTAAGAGATGAGGAATTATGTACATTATTTACATTTGATGGATATTTCTCCGTTGTTAACATTTTGGCTGATATACCCTCCAGCCTTCATGAGGTGTCTTGGGGAAAGATACTGAATAGCTACTACATGGTCAAATTTAAAAGAATAAAAAAAATTTCAGAACATCTTTGAAGCGTTGCTTTAGTCCAATGTGTTTCTGTCTGGTAGATGCTAACCTCCCGTGTAAATCTGAAACATGACCACTCTCATCATTGTTGGCATTGTCATCGTCACTGTCATTAATCATCATCATCATCACCACTGCCACTACCACCACCACCACCACCATCACCACCTCCACCACCACCACCACTACCACCACCACCATCATCATCATCATCATCAATGCCCTCACCATCACCATCATCATCATCATCACTGCCACCTCTACCACCACCATCACCATCATCGTCGTTATCATCATCATCCTCATCACCACTGCCACCACCACCACCACCACCACCACCATCACTGTTGAAGCTAGGAGTAAGTGGAGGAATAAGGGTTGTTTCATGGAGTGGAGCAGCTGAATAGTAATGATGATAAAGTAAACGGGAAGACGAAAGGAAAAGAGAGAGAGAGAGAGAGAGAGAGAGAGAGAGAGAGAGAGAGAGAGAGAGAGAGAGAGAGAGAGAGAGAGAGAGAGAATGACTTGTGTTGCGTTGGTTAAAATATATACTTTTATTTTCCATTAATTTTGCTTTTCTGTTCATCTCTATGCATCACATCTCTCTTGTATTTGTAAACCATTCTATCTGGTCTATTGCTGTTGTCTCATCCTAGATGAGACCTATGATCAGAAGTGTACAAGCCATGCCCAACACATCTTTTCTTCATTTTTGCTATATTTTTTCAGACATCCTGTAACTAAACCTTACATTATCCAAATTTTTTCTTGTCATTATTATTGCTTTAACCCTTCCGTACCAACCTGCCTAAGACCCATTTCTTTACTACCCACAAGGGGCTAAACACAGAGAGGACAAACAAGGACAGACAAACGGATTAAGTCGATTATATCGACTCCAGTGTGTAACTGGTACTTATTTAATTGATCCCGAAAGGATGAAAGGCAAAGTCGACCTCGGCGGAATTTGAACTGAGAATGTAACAGCAGACGAAACACCGCTTAGCATTTCGTCTGGCATGCTAACGTTTCTGCCAGCTCGCCGCCTAAGACCACCTTGGTTTTATCCCATAAATTTCCTGTTTTTAAGTGATTTAAATTAAATCCTTCCATCAAAATTTCATGTTAATTTATGTTCAAAACTCCAGCTGAATAATGACAAATTTAATTTACTAAATTCTTAATTAATTTCAAAATTAATTTGAAATGAAAGCATTTTATTTCAAAAGAAATATGGTAATGAAAGTTTTAATCGAGATGAAAGGGCTGTGTCTATGGCATTATCTCTAAGATCTGTGAGATTGATTGCCATTACTATTCTGCTTAAACTGTTGCAAATTTTCTCTTTTTTGTTGTGACTTTTGTTATGCCTTTGTCTTATTTTTTTACGTTTTGTTTTGCTTATTTTCTTTTATCCTGTATTGGTTTCTTTCTGTTTTTTTTTGCTCCATTTCATTGAGTTGTGTCTGTTTTTTTTATCTAAGAAATGAAACCCTAGGAATTTAGGAATCAACAACAAGGCGCAGGAGTGGCTGTGTGGTAAGTAGCTTGCTTACCAACCACATGGTTCTGGGTTCAGTCCCACTGCGTGGCACCTTGGTCAAGTGTCTCCTACTATAGCCTCAGGCCGACCAAAGCCTTGTGAGTGGATTTGGTAGACGAAAACTAAAAGAAGCCCATCGTATATATGTATATATACAAATGTATGTGTGTGTATATGTTTGTGTGTCTGTGTTTGTTGCCCCAACATCACTTGACAACCGATACTGGTATGTTTACGTCCCCGTAACTTAGCAGTTCAGCAAAAGAGACTGATAGAATAAGTACTAGGCTTACAAAGAATAAGTCATGGGGTCGATTTGCTTGAGTAAAGGCGGTGCTCCAGCATGGCTGCAGTCCAAATGGCTGAAACAAGTAAAAGTATAACAGTATAGTTTTGCATACTAATTTCCAGAAGAACTTGGCATTCCTTTACTTTTTTGCTTATTTGTCTGTGTTTCACTTGGCCCATATCACTCTTCTTCTCTTGTCACCTTTCTAGTGCTTCACTTTTCAACTTGGTCTTTACTAAACACTACTCCAAGGTTTGCTACACACTTGAATTTATTCTACACCCACGGTTCTCTCAACAGGTTTTAGCCTATAGATATTCAAACTGGATATCAGCTCCAATGCTCAAACTAGTCTAGTGGCAGGCAGCTGGAAAAATTTTAGGTCACCTTCCTTCCAAAATTTCCTTACTTATCTCCAAATATCTTGGGGCAGATTAGGGTAGGAGTTAAAAAGGAGAAAAAAAATCCATCAAGAACTCCCTTGAAAGTTTACAGTCTAGCTTCATGAAAGAAGACTCAAAGAATAAAAGTAATCCTTTCAGGGGTCTTGAAAGGTCTTTTAGATCCATTGCTAATCTTCACTTTCTCATTTAACCTTTTCACATTCAGACTATTCTGTCACATATCATGCTTGTTTATTCAATTGTTTTGTATTAATCCTGCATTATCTCATAGCTTTGAGATTTTTATGATGTGATTGTTTAATTGAGGATGACATTACAGGGTTGGTGTGAGAGGCCAGATCCAACTAGTTTGAGCATGAAGCAGGTAGAATATTTTGGCTGGATATGGCTGGTTTACATGCTAAAGGTTTAATGTTTAATGAATACAGGAGTAATCGTATCCCCCTGGATAAAGTGAAAGCCTGTTGCAGGTAATTTCCCCTCACTGAAGTTTGTGTTGCAAATAGCTATGATGCTAAAGGTTTGAACTACGAGCTGGTACATCAATTCAGTACCGGCTAGATGATCTGTCTACTTTCATTAGTGAATCAGATTGAAAGAAACTCAAATTAAAATGAATAAAATTAGAAATTGGTAATTCTTACAGGTGAACTGAAAGAACAGAAACACAATAAAAAAAAAACAAAAAACAAAATATCCAACGACTAAGTTCAGTCTTTGATCTACATTAAGTTAACATTGTCTTCATGTCTCCATGTACTCACTGTTTATTTCCTCAAAAAATGTTTAAAAAGTTATCTATATCAAACTGCCAAATAAAGTGCTTGTTGGAATTTTGTGTCAAGTTAAAAAAACCCCAAAAAACCAAAAAACAAAACAAAAAACTATTGCAGCCAAATTTATGTTTGAGTGTTTACTTTATGGAAATGGAAACTGGTTATTTGTTAGTGAAATTTGAATTTCAAAATAATTTCTTCTGAATGTTTTGAATAGCTTATAAATCACTTCTTTTCATTTTAAAACAGTTTCATTTTTTTTTTGTTTTTGTTATACAGTTTTACAAATAAATATATATGTTACATTGTTGATGTTTTATTCATTCTATATCTCTAGTTTTAAATGAATTTCTGAAAGATGTGATATTAAATAATTTATGCCTTGAGAGATGAAAATAAACACACATCAAAATTTTATCACTTATTCTAGTAAAAAAAAAAAGGCAACAACTGAAGATGATTTGTGAGATCAATCTTTATCAATTAAGGTTGTTGATAGAGGTCCAAGACAGACAAACATTGTAACAGGTTGATGTGTACCAGAATGGGAAATGAATCATTAACTCTTTAGCATTTAAACTGGCCATATCCGGCATAAATATCCTATCTGTGTTTATGTTCAAACTTGCTAGATCTGATCTCTCATACCTATCCTACAATGTCATTCTAAAAATAAACAATCAGTCATCAAAATCTTAAAGCTACAGGATAATGCATTATTAATTCAAAACAGTATGAATAAATAAGTGTTACATTTGGCAAAATAATCTAAATACTAAAGGGTTAAAATGATGCAGCTTGATTCTGAATCAAATTCAAGTTTGTGTTTCAAAATTAGCAAAGATAAACATACAATCAAACAGCAACAAAAAAAGAGAGTCCTGTTTAAAGAATTACTCTCTAGATTTTCTTTTGGTACATAACCATATTACTTTTCTTTAGTTTTCCCATTCATCATAGGAGCTCCCTTTCATTTTGTAAGCTGGAAGGCATCCCCACAGCACAGGTGTCACAAAAAGCCCCTGTTATCCTCTGTCAGTGATTGGTAATTGATGAATTGTGACAATGCAGAATTTGAGATGGCTCTATGGCCTAAATCAGTGGTTTTCAACATTTTTTTCTTTTTTGGTGAGCCCCTTTGATTACTATTTTACTCTGGTGGACCCCCATAGCCATTCAGTGTCTTAAAACTAGTTTTATAGATAGTTCTTAAAAATTCTTATTTTGTTTGTCACACATATTCACTTGTTGAGCCTAGTAAAGCATTAAAAGAAGCAACATTTTTTCATTGACCCTTAATATACTACCGTGAGTTCCCAATTTGCTGTTTTGCTGACATGGACACCTCAAAAATCTTAAGTGGACCCTCAGGGGTCATATGGATCCTGGTTGATAACCACTGGTCTAAATGATGCCAAGACAACCTCAATAATGCTGGTGCCACAAAAAAAAAAATGCACCCAGTACACTAGCGCACTCAACCTTAGAAACCATGCCAAAAATGGAGCAAAACACGGTCCTTTGATTCAGTGAATCCTATCAAACTGTTCTACTCATGTCAGCATCATAAAGGAGTGGCTGTGTGGTAAGTAGCTTGCTTTTGAACCACATAGTTCCGGGTTCATTCCCACTGCTTGGCACCTTGGGCAAGTGTCTTCTACTATAGCCTCAGGCTGACCAAAGCCTTGCGAGTGGATTTGGTAGATGGAAACTGAAAGAAGCCTGTTGTATATATATGTATGTATGTATGTATGTATGTATGTATGTATGTATGTATGTGTGTGTATATGTGTGTCTTTATTTGTCTCCCCAACATAGCTTGACAAGCAATGCGTGTGTGTTTACGTCCCCGTAACTTAGTGGTTCAGCAAAAATAGACCGATAGAATAAGTACTAGGCTTCCAAAGAATAAGTCCTGGGGTCAATTTGCTCGACTAACGGCGGTGCTCCAGCATGGCTGCAGTCAAATGACTGAAACAAGTAAAAGCGACATAAAATGATGATGAATAATGATGTAGCCTGCGAGCTGGTAGTTTAATACCAAACAAAAAGAAAAAATTGCTTTGCATCCATTGCTTGGGTAACTGCATGTTCTGTTTACTGCTAACCACTTAACCATGGATTATAAAAAAAAACTAAGAATATGTGCCTTATCCAAGGGCATCGCAGCACTAACACTAACAAGAATTGAATTCATAATCATGATATTTGTTAGTGGTTCCTGAACTTTAAGGCCATTGTAAAAGCACGCAAAAAGCACCCACTACATTAATGGGGTGGTTGGCGTTAGGAAGGGCATCCAGCTGTAGAAACACTGCCAGATCAGACTGGAGCCTGGCGCAGTCTCCTGGCTTCCCAGACCCTGGTTGAACCGTCCAACCCATGCTAGCATGGAAAACGGACGTTAAACGACGATGATGATGATGATGGTGATGATGTGTCACTTGTGCATACATCCTGACCACTGGGCCTTCATATGCACTCAGTCATTTTGCCTCTACTTCAATGTTGAAGACACGAAATTGCAATTATTTATTTAAGGTAGAACTGGTACGTTACTCACTCACTCAACCAGCACAGCATTATTAAACCTGTTGGCTTTACATTACAAGAAATAAACGAATGACTGAATGAATGGCTTTATCACTGAGACATCATCCAATTTCTCTGTGATTCCTTCATTTGTGTAATTTGGTTATATTTCCAGTCTGTTGTGTTTGTTTAATGAGATGCCTGGTAGAGACAATATATGATTAGGTGATAGTCACAAACTATACACCCACCTGTGGCTATTTCAGATAAACGTTAGATGGTCTGCTGAGGTTTGTACTGTTGTTTTTGTTGCTGTCATTGTCTACAAGCAAGAAATTTGCTAATTACTTCTATTTCTCATGTACATTGATTAGAATCTTGTATTAGCTTAACAAAGATAATTATAATAAAAATAATACAAAAAAAATATCTTCTTTTTTTCAATTTATTGCTTCTGGAAACCTAGTGAGGTATTTATTGTTGAAACCAAGAATGGTAATTCTGATAAATAGCATCATTTATTACTGATATACTTATGTGTGCGCACATGTGTGTGTGTATGTATACATTCATGCACACACACACACACACACACACACACACGCACACACGTGTCTGTATGTATATATATATATATATATACATACACATATGTACATATGTATGTGAGCATATATATATATTATATATATATATATATATATATATTATTAAAGACATATATTATTATATATATATATATATGTATGTGTATATATGCATACACACAAATATATAGCTTAAGATCTTGAGCCTGGTGCAATGTAATTGAAGTGAAATGACTTGTAGGTGTTGGTGCTTGTTCAAATCCTTTTCAAGTTGTCAGCTGTGTATTTCAGGAAGTACATTTTTAGTTCTACATGGCATACTTCAATTCTAGCTGCCCAAAATAAATACCAAATAAGTAAGAAATGATTACCTGTAATAAATTAACGTTCTATCTCGGTGTAGATTCATTATGTATAGTATATATATATATACACCAATAAATCATAACTATGTATGATCAGTTAAAAACCACTTAAGAATCCTAGTACCGTTTGCCTTTTATAAGGTTACTAGCTGAAAGATCGCCTGCCAAGCAGTTTTCTGCTAGCCATTATGTAATGTTTTCACATTTGATTCCTAATTCTGGTAATTTTTATGATACTGTCTGCTGTCATGCCTTTGCTGCTAAATGTTTTTGTTCAGTTGCATATTTTGGCATCGTTTTGGTTGAACCCACAGAAATGTCAAAATGAACAACTGGTTTCGTTCGTTAATTTCCATAAAAATTCTTATTTATTTACTTTTGTTTCAAAGTGAGAGGAGAGAGTGAAAGATGTATGTAGATGTATATTAAATGGATGTGAGAGAGAGAGAAAGAGAGAGAGAGAGAGAAAGAGAGAGAGAGAGAGAAAAGAGAGAGAGAGAGAGAGAGAGTGTGTGTGTGCCACTTAGACATCACTTTCTTTCTCTCTGTCTCTTTGTCTCACACACACGCACACACATAAATACAAAAAAGATGTATGTATATGTATTTATGTATGTATGTATACATGACAACACACCCTTTCACCCACTCTCTCTCTCTCTCTCACACACATGCACACAAACGCACACACATACATAAATGTATACAAACATACATACAAAAACACATATGTGCATGTGTAACTGATGACAAATGCATAGAGCTGAACATGGCATGCAAAAAGTAAATGAGTAAAAAATTTTTATGGAAATTAACGAAGTGTGTGGGTTCAAGTGAAAGAAAGCCCATATTTTTTTGGACACCCCATGTTGAATCGCAAAATTCTAATATGATATTTGTGTAATAACGAAATCAAACCTGGTGTGTGTGTATGTGTTTATATTACAGAAACAGTGTGGATGTTTATATTAGAGAGACAGTGTGTGTGCGTGTGAGAGAGAGAGAGAGAATGGGGAGAGAACATTGAAAACAATGAATGAAATAAACATGAAATGAAAAAAATCATATAAATGAAAGCTTGTTAAAAGCTATCTTGTACCGAATATTTAAATTTGCGAACTTGAAATATTCAATAATGAAAGGAAGTTCAGAAAATAAATTCTCTTGAAAACTTCAATTTATAAAAAATCTCACTTGCTTAGTAAATATTTCTTTCAGTAATTTATCATAGTTGTTTGCAAATAGTGAATTAAAACTTGAAATGAAAACATTAAAATAGAGAGTGAGAGGATTCACAAATGAAAACAGAAAATTTTGCCCTTGCTATGTCAATACCGG
This sequence comes from Octopus sinensis, assembly GCF_006345805.1. Taxonomy (NCBI): domain Eukaryota; kingdom Metazoa; phylum Mollusca; class Cephalopoda; order Octopoda; family Octopodidae; genus Octopus; species Octopus sinensis. The sequence continues at coordinate 29,668,954 of NC_043013.1, forward strand.
AAGTTGACATTGAAAAACCTTTTTAAAGATGTGACTCATATATATATATATATCTGAAGCAATATTTATTTCTAATAAAACTCTAAACTGAAGACCCTATTATGTATCTGAGGTGAGATTATTCATGCATCCCAAGTATGGAACCAATATCTGCAGCTGTTTTTCATGTGAAAATTGAAAACATAGACACAGATATACACACGCACACACACACACACACACACACACAGAAGTCTATTTCATATGCAAGATAACTGGCAAGATGGTATATTAGGTGTTGTCTATAGTTTCTCTTATCTGGAGTGTAGGTGCTGGTTGGTGGCAGAAGTAGTTGTGGTTATAGCATAGTAGCTAGGGTACCAAAGGTTTCAGTGAGTTGCCTCTATATGCTTCAAAAGATCTCCTTCTTTCTCCCTCTCTTGCTTACCCACTCAAAGGACCATATATAAGAAATGTGTGTTGCATTGGCATTGAATGTAGAGATTTCAAAGAAGTATGAAGTAATTATGATCTTTTAAATGTTCAATGTGAATTTGCATGGAAACCTTAGCACACAGAACCTAAGATATTGGTTAGGCATTAAAGACATCTTCACTACAAGAATTATTTTCACATTCATTTAATTTAATGTATACCATAGAATCTCAACAACTTCTGATATGGGTCATGTTTTTCCTTTGCACTCATGACTTTACCAATTTATGTTACAAAAGGCAGTGAGCTAGCAGAAATGCTAGCACACCAGGTGAAATGCTTAGCGGTATTTTATCTGTCTTTATATTCTGAGTTCAAATTCCGCCGAGGTCGACTTTGCTTTGCATTCTTTCGGGGTTGATAAATTAAGTGCCAGTTGCATACTGGGGTTGATCTAATCAACCTAAATTTTGGGCTTTTTACCTAGAGTAGAAAAGAATTTATTTGTTACAAATTACTTTTTCATATGTAATTGATGTGTCCCTTCCCTTAAAATTGCTGAGCTAGCAGAATTGATAGCTTATTAAGGAAATGCTTTTGTAGTATTTCTTTTGGCTCTTTATGTTCGACATTCAGATGCCTTTGAGGTTGACTTTGCCATTCATCCTTTTGGGGTTCATAACATAAGTTGAACACTGGGGTCGATGTAATTGACTTATCCCTTCTTTTCAGAAACTACTGGCTCTGTGCCAAAATTTGAAACCATTATTACCTGTCTTCACTAAGGTGGAGGTATTGTTTTCAGTTGTGTTTGTTTGTCTGTGGACAAGATATCTCAAGAACTGCTGGATGGATTCAAATGAAACTTTCAAAGATGTTTGGCCTCATGACTGGCATGAACTGATTAGATATTGGGATCGCTCTGGTACTAGACAAGGATTCTGGATTATTTTCCCTGTTTTTTTTTTACTTAATTTTCGAGAGCAGTTGGGTTCATTTTTAGTATCCTCTTTTGTGAGAGCTGACGAGTTTGTTTCAGATATTCTCATTTTAAAAATTATCTCTGGTTAATCGTTGAGAGGACATTGGTATTGCTTTGGCAGAGGTTTGCACTGTCTGAGTGCTCTTGTTATCATTGTTATTATTTAGGCAGCAAGCTGGTGGAATCGGTACCATACTGGAAAAAAATACTTAGCAGTATTTCTTCTGACTTTAAGTTCTGACTTCAATGCTGAGATTGACTTTGCCTTTTCTCCTTTCAGGGTCAATAGAATAAGCATCATTTCAGCTCTGGGGTTAATTCAATCAACTTGTCAGCTTCTCAAAAATTTTCAGGCTTTGTTTCTGTAGTCTGTAGTAGAATGGATTATTATTATTATTATTATTATTATTATTATTATTATTATTATTATTATTATTGTTGTTCTTGTTGTTGTTACTATTGTTCTTCTTCTTCTTCCCCTTCTTCTTCTTCCCCTTCTTCTTCTTCCTCTTCTTCTTCTTCTTCTTCTTCTTCTTCTTCTTCTTCTTCTTCTTCTTCTTCTTTTTCTTCTTCTTATTATTAGCATATACCTGTGAGAATTAAAAGGAGAAGAGCTCTTACCCTGTTAATCAGGCACCTGTGGCTGTTGTGGGTTTTTCCACGAGGAGCTCAAAGCTCTTCCCTTATTGGGAGTTTTAATTTGTTTAATTTTTTATTGTTATATATATTGTTTACATGCTGTAAAACCCACTGTATCATCCTGTTTTTGTCTTTTATGTTATTGCATGTCATTTGATATTATTTTACGTGAGTCCTGATGGCTAATAAAAAAATGTATTATTATTATTATTATTATTGTTGTTGTTGTTGTTGTTGTTATTATTAAGGGAGTGAGGTGGCAGAATCGTTAGCACACCAGGCAAAATGCTTAGCGGTATTTCATCTGCTTCTATGTTCTGAGTTCAAATTCTGCTGAGGTCAACTTTACCTTTCATCCTTTCAGGGTCGATAAAATAAGTACCAGTTGAACACTGGGGTCAATGTAATCGACTTGTCCCCACCTCTCCCAAGCTGCCCTTGTGGAAAAAAATTGATATAATTATTATTATCATTGAGTGAGAGAGTAGTGCATGCCACCAAAGTGACACTGGGGTAAAATATACAAAACCCAGTATACCCATCATGACTACCCGTCTGATAAGGGTACACTAGGAACATGCTTCACAACCATATGTGTGTGAGATGGTGATCTTATATCAAGATAAACAGTGCATGAACTGGCAGGTGGGGCTCAGTTAGAATTTTCTTCAAGTCAAGTAGCCCATTCCTCTGAAAAAGTCCCTGAATAAGGGTTGTTTAAGGATGTTGAACAAAACACTCATGTTTCCAAAAGTGAATTATTCAAACTCCAAAGACTTCCTCTCAACTCATGGTTATGATGCTCCTCCACTAGCGATGCACATATCGTCATGATCAGAGATGCACATATCATCAGCCACTAAGGGACATGCTCAACTGGTTAAGGTCAAACAACTGACAAGCAAATCTGTGGTATTGAGCAGAATATTTGCTGTAGCCCATCTTTTATACCAAGACAAAACAATGTACATGATAACACTTCCAATCAGTTAAGATCAGAAGCCATGAGAACTACTGCCTGGTACTGCATCAGGGCATTTATTATTATTATTATTATTATTATTATTATTATTATTATTATTATTATTATTAATTCATTTTTATCAAATCTTTTAATTTTGTTATGCATTCTTGTACATAATACGTTATTTTCCAAATCTTCTAAATATCAATGGAACCCATTTATAAGCAAGGCAGCGTGTGACCATTCCACAGTCACTGAAGCAGAGGGTGGGGAGGAGGAGGGGACTTCTAAGTTATGCCATCATTTCACTTTGGTATATCAAGTTAGGTTTAAGTCCAATGCAAAGCTACTGAGTAATTTTTCACACACTCCATGAACTTCAAGCCAAATGATGTAATATGTGAGGAGATGGTTTGTCTAAATACTTAAAGATAACAAATACCTTTATATATTCTATGAATTATTTAATGCTAACATCTGAGAAGTTTGTTCAAAGTAGTGACACAATCAATAAATCATGATTATTTACAACAACATTGATAGTAAGGATGTAGAAGGTATGGCTGAGTGCCAGACTTAATGTTTTTCTGTAGTTTCAGAGATTTATATTTTACTAGCAGTATCGCCCGGCATTGCTTGGGTTTGTAAGGGAAATAACTATATAAGCATTTTTAGAGAGTTATAGCCAAGAAATAGCAAAAAAATCCATTAAAAATGGGAAAAAAATGATGGTAAATTTTTTTTTAAATCGTTGACTCATCGTAGACATTTTTAGAGAGTTATATAATAGCGAAAAAAATGCATCAAAATGGAAAAAAAAATGATGGTAAATTATTTTTAAAATTGTAGACTCATCGTAGACGCGCGCTAATACCCAGAAGGGCTCGATATGAATCACGACTATAAGATACCCGCTTTTGGTTACACTGCACCGGAAAATGTGGGAGTAGTTAGGAATCTAAATCGTAGGAGACAGACACACAACTTCACTTTTATATATAAAGATGATTATATTTAGTTTCAGAGACTTATGCTGTAAGTTCAAATGCTGCTGGGGGAAGGGAGTCAACTTTAATGTTTATCATTCAATTCATCTGGGGTTGATAAAAGAAATACCAGGTGCAGGGGTGGCTGTATGGTAAGTAGCTTGCTTACCAACCACATGGTTCCAGGTTCGGTCCCACTGTGTGGCACTTTGGGCATGTGTCTTCTACTATAGCCTCGGGGTGACCAAAGCCTTGTGAGTGGATTTGGTAGACATGAACTGAAAGAAGTCCGTCGTATATATGTATATATATATATGTATATATATATATATATATATATATATATGTGTGTGTGTGTGTGTGTGTGTGTGTGTGTGTGTTTATGTGTTTGTGTTTGTCCCCCCAACATCACTTGACAACCGATGGTGGTGTGTTTACGTCCCCGTAACTTAGCAGTTCGGCAAAAGAGACTGATAGAATAAGTACTAGGCTTGCAAAGAATAAGTCCTGGGGTCAATTTGCTCGACTTAAGGCGGTGCTCCAGCATGGCCACAGTCAAATGACTGAAACAAGTAAAAGAGTAAAAGAGTTATGTACTTTGGTCGGTTTCATTGGTTACTGGAGTTAAGGTAGGATAATTGTTGTGCTGATGATGCCTATTGGGATAGAAACATGTGCAAATGACTGTCCTCTTGTCTCCAGACAATAAACCTGTCCATTTCCTAAATGGCATGTCAACTTTGGAGAAATTCTTAATTCTTGAGATTATCTCTCCTTTTGATATGAAACTGGTTTCAAACACCATTTGGTAATTGTGATACATCCCTTAGAAGCAGGGATAATGTTAACCAATCAATAATTTATGTTGTATGGTATTTGCGGTACCTGTATTTATTTATGGTATCCTTTATATTCCACTGGCCACTCTTGAGTTATTTCTCGTATCTCATTTTTGTTTAATTGACAACACCCTACACCAATCTTACAAACTGGAATGGTTCGTGCCAGTGTGAGAAATGCTGATTTCTCTTGCCCATGACAGTTTTCTAATGAAGGAAAGGTGCTACTGTTACATTACTGTTAGATATTTTATTGATCTCTGGTTCATTAGAAGGGGAGATAAAAAATTTGGCATTGGACTTGGTATTATTTCTAGCGTTGAGCTGGCAGAATCGTTAGCATACCAGGTGAAATGCTTATCAGCATTTCGTCTGTCTTTATGTTATGAGTTCAAATTCTGACAAGGTCGACTTTACCTTACATCCTTTCAGGATCGATTAAATAAGTACCAGTTACACACTGGTGTCGATGTAATTGACTTAATCCTCTCCCCCAAGCTGCCCTTGTGGCAAAATTTGAAATCATTATTATTGTTTTTATTATTATTGTTATTATTATTATTATTATTATTATTATTATGTTCTCAGGTATGTGTAAGTGGCTCTCTCTCTCTCTCTCTATCTATCTTTCTCACATGCACGTCCATTTCATATATTATGGCGGTGAGCTGGCAGAATTGATAGTATGCTGGGTGAAATGCTTAGCAGCATTTCATCTGTCTTTACATGCTGAGTTAAAATGCTGCTGAGGTCAACTTTGCCTTTTATCCTTTTGGGGTCGTTAAATTAAGAACCAGTTGCATACTGGGGTCGATGTATTTGACTAGTCCCCTCTCCCAAATTTCAGGCCTTGTGCAATTAGTAGAAAGGATTATTTCTAGCTGGTAGAGTGAGCACATAGTTTTTCCCTATTTACTTGTTGGGTGTGTAGTTGGTTTGTTAGATGTGTAGTTGATTGATGACAGAACGCTAATCAAAATGCCTGCAGCTTATAGTGACATATTTCTACATTCTCAGTTCAAATCATAGTAAGGATGAGTTAGTCTTTCATCTTTATAATGTTCATCAAAGTAATACTGAGCAATCACTGAGGTAAATATATTCAACTTCTCCCTCCACCATCATCATATTCACTCTACAAATATCTTGGGGGTTTGGGGATAAACTCATGTTCAAAATAAATATTTCTTTATTGCCCACAGTGGGGCTAAACAAAAAGTGGACAAACAAGGACAGACAAAGGGATTAAGTCAATTACATCGACCACAGTGCATAACTGGTACTTATTTAATCAACCCCGAAAAGATGAAAGGCAAAGTCGACCTTGGTGGAATTTGAACTCAGAATGTAACGGCAGACAAAATACTGCTAAGCATTTTACTCGGTGTGCTAACGATTCTGCCAGCTTCATGCCCTTTTCAAAATAAATATTGGTTAAATTTAATATATTTTTCCTCGTTCTGTTCCAGTTCCCTGAATTTGATGACATCTATTGCCGTCATTGTTTTGTCTATGGAGATGACTGGATTATTACTGCGGTATGTATACCATTAGTATTGCTGAATACTGTATCTTTGAATTTACCTGTACCACATGCTTTTTGATTCCTCCAGGATCTTTCTGGTAAATATAGATAAGTCTCATAGATTAGAAAATGAATTTTGTTATCCTGCTTGCTACTTGTGAGTATATATGTTTATATATATATGCTTATATATGTGCATATATTTATATGTATGCATATGTGTGTGTATATATTTATATATATATTCTTTTATTCTTTTACTTGTTTCTGTCATTTAACTGTAGCCATGCTGAAACACCACCTTTAGTTGAACAAATTGAGCCCAAGACTTATTCTTTGTAAGCCTAGTACTTATATTATCGGTCTCTTTTTGCTGAACCACTAAATGACAGGGATGTAAACACACCAACATCGGTTGTCAAGTGGTGTCGGGGGGGGAGAAACAGACACACAAATACATACATACATAATACATACATACGTACATACATACATAATACATATATACATACATACATATATATATATGCACACACACATGCACCAGATATATATGTATGCTATTAAGGTTCTCATTTTGTTAAATGAATAAATAATTCATCATTCTAATTTCTGAAAGTTGATGAACAAACTAAATTATTTCTCCATTTTCTTATTTGTATTATAAATTAACGGTAAAATATTTCTTTACCTTCACCCGTTTAATACAATAAATAAGTTAATTGCATTGCAATTAAAAACATTTATGTATTAAGAATTTGGGTACTTTACCAACAGTATATTGGATAAATACTATCCTTTAGTGGGTTGCACCCATAACCCCTAACTTACTTTGTGTTATATATATATATTTATATAGTTGAAGTTTACAGAAAAACAAAAGACGTGAGTTGTTGCATCAACTGGTCTCTTTGCTTATTGAAATATAATGCAAGCAAATGGCCGAGAATTAAAGAAATACCTATCCCTTAATGTATTCCTCTGGCAGAATTAATGCGATACTATGTGTGTGTGTGTGTGTGTGTGTGAAGGCTGGTCCTCTGAATCATAGGGTTCCACCATTTCCATTCATTGAATTCCAGACAACAAGGCCTTTAGTGATCTGGTGCCATGCAGTGAGTTTTAAACAAGTGATTTTATGCTTGCGTAGTAAACTTCTTAGGCACTTATCCATTCCTGTATCCATTTATATATTACACTCATCATTTTCACATTCACTTTTCCTGCCTGCATGGGTCAGATGTTTCTTTTTTTTCTTCTGGGGCATATTTTCTACAGCCAAGTGCTATATGTCATCATCATCATCATCATCATTTAATGGCTGTGTTTTATGCTGGCTTGTGTTGGACAGTTTGATGGGAGCTGGTAAGCATGGGGTCTTTGCCAAGCTCCACTCTCTACCTTGGTGTAGTTTTTACATCTCGATGTTCCTAATGCCAACCACTTTACATATATATAATAAAAATTCCATATATTACATATATATAATAAAAATTCCAGCGAAACTAATTTAAACATACCTATTTTACACATTCTTAAGGGTTTAAAAAAATTAAAATATAGTTTATTGTAGGCGCAGGAGTGGCTGTGTGGTAAGTAGCTTGCTAACCAACCACACGGTTGCGGGTTCAGTCCCACTGCGTGGCATCTTGGGCAAGAGTCTTCTGCTATAGCACCGGGCCGACCAATGCCTTGTGAGTGGATTTGGTAGACGGAAACTGAAAGAAGCCTGTCATATATATGTATATATATGTATATGTGTGTGTCTGTGTTTGTCCCCCTAGCATTGCTTGACAACCGATGCTGGTGTGTTTATGTCCCCGTTACTTAGTGGTTCGGCAAAAAGAGACCGATAGAATAAGTACTAAAAAGGTGGTGCTCCAGCATGGCCGCAGTCAAATGACTGAAACAAGTAAAAAAGTAAAAGAGAGAGAGAGAGTATTGAAAATTGATAAAGTTATATAAGGGCCTGATGATTAGGGTGGCATCTTGAGAGGGGTTCCAGGGAAACACGGAGTGGTTTAGGAACCCGAGGATGTACCTCATGAAACACTTGTTGACAAGTAATAAAACAGTAGGTATTTAAAATAAAAATAAAAATTCTTTTTATTTGATGAGATGTAGGGGTCTACTATATCTAAATTAATATATATATATATATACAAATTGAGATAGGAGTTGTAAATGCAACCCTCCATGGGATAATATATATCCAATATACTGCTAGTGAAGTACCCAACAAAGTTAATACATAAATGTTAAGGATTGCGATGCAATCAATTCATTTACTGTATTATATGGGCAAAGGTAAAATGATTTACCACAAATTACTAATATAAGATAAGAAAATGGAGAAATACATCTAAATCAAATATCAATTACCAGATAATACTCAATCACATACTTTATTAAACCACCACACCACATAAGAGACTGTAGGGTTAAACATAAAAAACAGAACAAATCAGTGTACATAAAGGAATGTACATAAAAAAGTGTACGTAAAAGAGTAATATTGTATAATAAGTAGAATATATATAAAAAAGAGAATATAAATATAAGTAAATATAAATATAAGTATAGATTACATCTTACAGCTGTTTCGGCCATGTAGATAAGTATGTCTCATTTTACCAATATGAGCCTTTTATGGTAGGTCTTACATTAGGATCCAAAGTGGCACATATGTATGTCCAGGTTCCAGTTAGTAATTTTCCTTATGACATAAATACACTATTGGATTTGAATTTAAATTATCATTGTCTTCCTCACGGTTGGTTCGCCGAGAGCTGCCCGACCTCCACCACACCGCACAAAAAAACATCCACATCCACATCCAACCCTAAGAACAGTAGCTTGTGCCCTGTTTATCTCCTAAATACCAACCTACCCAAAAAACGTCCCCCACCACCACTCCATTAAATCTGCCTAAATGCATAAATACCAGAACTTATTTTGACAGCCAGCTTCCTGAAGATTTCATCTGAATGAAACAGTTCTAGTCCTGTAGAAGCTCCTTCTATAAAATAAATTACATTACTCTGCTATGTATTGAGTACCTTATTTACTGTGGTTAACCCCGACTCAACCCGGGACCTACATATATATATATATATATTTAAATTTAAAATAATAAGGGTGAAAAACTGAATATCAGTTTGATTAATATCAATTTAAATCCAGTGGTCTAGCATATTTAAAAATCTGAAGTTTCAGAACAAATTATATTACATACATATAAAAGGGATGACCTGAAGTAGACATCCACTATGCTTTAAGTGGACATTCATCATGTGGACGTCTCGTGTATAGTTCTGCAAATTATAATTTCAAAGACGATCACACTGACGAGTTTACGGATGATTACGTAAATGATTAAGTAAGCATTAACAATGAAACCTGGTTTGTGATTAGTCTATATTTTGTATATATATGTGTGTATATATATATGTGTGTGTATATATATATATATATATATATATATATATATATATATATACACATATAAAAGGGATGACCTGTAAGTGGACATCCATTATGCTAGAAGAAGATCCACTATGGTCTTACCACTAAGAAAGGAATTTTCTCAAGAAAATTTAGCAAATGCCAGAACATAAGTGAGCAAGACAAATGTCTTGCTCACTTTTATATGTGTATATATATATATATATATATATATATATATATATAATATTATATATATATATATATACACACACATATATATATACACACATATATATATGGTTCAACTTTACAGAAAGTAAAAGATGAAGACAGATGAGGGAACAACAAGCAGATGTATTAGTTTGATGCTTTGGAAGAATGGAAATATCTTTGACATTTTCAGCCTATGCTTTTCGACAGAAATGGTTAAGCGGAACAAAATGGAGAGGGAACGCAAAAAAATAAAAAAGCAGGAGGAGAAAAAATGTGTAGGGATTAACAGTTCAACATGATGAAAAGAAAAAAGAAATATATATATATATATGTATAAGGATGAAAAGGAACACACGAGTTGATATATATGAAAAAACAAGTCAAAATAGAAAATGCTAAAATAATTTTATAAAGAACATTTCAGTACTGGTTTCAGTCATTTTGAGACCTTTTCAACTGTAACGATTAAATGCCACTTATATTTGAACACTATACAAATATTCTTTTAAAAAAACTTTTCTTTTAATTTTTCTAAATTTAATTATTTAATCATTATAGTTGAAAAGGTCTCAAAATAACTGAAACCGGTACTGAAATATTCTTTATAAAATTATTTTAGCATTTTCTATCTTGACTTGTTTTTTCATATATATATACATATATATATGCATGCATATGCACAAACACACACACACACACACACACACCCACGCAGACATACATACATGAAAATGTAATATATTTGTGTCCTCATCACTGGAAGCTGTTGCATCCGAGGAACTTGTCCTGATTGCTCAACATCAATGATTTTGTCCATGTTTAACAAGGAATATGAGATTGTCTATTGTAGCATTGGATGGCATGTAAACACCCCGGGAGGAATGGTGTGAGGAGCAAGTTCTTTGTGCACATCACTGGTTCGTTTTAATGACGATGGAAACCATTGAAAATATGTGATATATATATATATATATATATAAGAAATTTGACCTCCAATATATATCAGGCTAAAAACTCTGCGGAAAGTTACTCGAAAATACCATCAACATATACAGCAGTTATTAAGTTCCTATTTAACATAACTAATGCAGAGAGCCTCAAAAAAAAAAAAAAAAAAAGAGAGAGAGAAAAAGTTGCTGGTTTTTCAAAATGATTTTTTTCATTTTTTTATGTTGGTTATTTATTTCCTGTTTTAATATCTTTTCTGTCATTTTTCTTAATGAGCTAAAATAGAAAACAGACAGACATGAAGAAGAGGATTTATCGATCGCAGTCTAAACTTAGTAATTTGATTACTGGTCCTTATTGTCCACCAGTGAATCATTTTGACATGTCGTGGCTTGTGCTGTGATGGAATTAATAAATGAATTAATATTGGCCAGCACATGGTAGTAGTGGTAGTATCAAGTAGCAGCGAAGATAAAGTATTGGATGACCATCTGAGAGATAGTGAGTTCAAAGCCCCAGCAGGCATGTCATTGTGCATTATTTTTTAATTTTAAAGGCAGTGAGCTGGCAGAAATGTTAGCACATTGGGCGAAATGCTTAGCGGCATTTCTGAGTTCAAATTCCACTGAGGTCTACTTTGCCTTTCATCCTTTCGGGGTTGATAAATTAAGTACCAGTTATGCACTGAGGTTGATGTATTTGACTTAATCCTTTTGTCTGTCCTTATTTGTCCCCTCTGTGTTTGCCCCTTGTGGGCAATAAAGAAACATCATATTTTAATTTTCTATGTATGTCAGTTTGCTTAGGTGCCAGAGTGGTGTGAGAATGAATGAAATAGGGACATCTTTTTTATATATAATTCATATAAATTGTGTGGTTAAGGAGTCCTTTTTGCAACCACATGGTTTTAGGTTCAGTCCCATTGCATGGCACTTTGAGCAAGTGTCTTCTACTATAGCCCCAGGTCAACCAATGCCTTGTAAATGAAATTGGTAGACAGAAACTGTGCAGAAGGTGGCGAGCTGGTAGAAACATTAGCACGCCGGGCAAAATGCTTAGCGGTATTTCGTCTGCTACTTTGTTCTGAGTTCAAATTCTGCCAAGGTCGACTTTGCCTTTCATCCTTTTGGGGTAGATAAATTAAGTACCAGTTACGCACTTGGGTCAATGTAGTCGACTTAATCCCTTTGTCTGTCCTTGTTTGTCCCCTCTATGTTTAGCCTCTTGTGGGCAATAAAGAAATAAGAAACTATGCAGAAGTCTATCAGGAGTGGCTGTGTGGTAAGTGGCTTGCTTACCAATCACATGGATCTGGGTTCAGTCCCACTGCGTGGCACCTTGAGCAAGTGTCTTCTACTATAACCTAGGGCTGACCGAAGCCTTGTGAGTGGATTTGGTAGACAGAAACTGAAAGAAGCCCGTCGTATTTTTACATATATATATATATATATATATGAATGTGTGTGTGTATATGCTTGTGTATCTGTGTTTGTCCTCCCCATCGTCGCTTGACAACCAATGCTGGTGTGTTTACATCCCCGTAATTTAGCGGTTCGGCAAAAGAGACTAATAGAATAAGTGCTAGGCTTATAAAGAATAAGTCCTGGGGTTGATTTGCTCATCTATAGGTCAAATGACTGAAACAAGTAAAATAGTGAAAGAGATACATATAGATGTGTGTGTGTGTGTGTGTGTGTTGTGTGTGTGTGTGTGTGTGTGTGTTACTCTCTCCTCGCTTGATAACTAGTGCTGATTTGTTTACATCGCTGTAACTTAGCGGTTCAGCAAAAGAGACTGATAGAGTAAATTCCAAACTTGAAAAACAAGTACTGGGGTCAATCTAATAAACTTAAACCTTTCAAGGTGGTGCCCCAGCATGGCCACAGTCCAAAGAATGATACAAGCAACAAGCAGATAAAGACACATGCACACACAGCATCACATTACATATGGAATAGTGCAATGAGATTCTGTAATTTTGCTTGTTTTTGTTTGTTATGTAATGCAGTGGTTGTATAACATAATATATGTTTCTTTATTACCCACAAGGGGCTAAATATAGAGGGGACAAACAACGACAGACAAAGGGATTAAGTCGATTACATCGACCTCAGTGCGTAACTGGTACTTAAATTATCGACCCCGAAAGGATGAAAGGTAAAGTCGACCTCGGCGGAATTTGAACTCAGAACGTAACGACAGACGAAATACGGCTACGCATTTTGCCCGGCGTGCTAACAATTCTGCCAGCTCGTCACCCTAAACAATACAACGCGGTGTAGGAGTATAGCCAAGATCATCCCCTTCATCATCATTATCATCAAGTGCTTCCCATGTTGGCATGGTTGCATGGAGTCTTTGTGGTCCAAGTCAGATCTTATTTTTAATTATTGACCTCCTGGACAAGTTGCAGGACTGTGTCCTACACTTGTTTCATTGTGTTTTTATTGCTGTGGCTTGATGCACATTCCAAGTGTCAACCATTTTACATGGGTTACTGGGTGCATTTTATGGAGGCAACAGCAAGAGACTTAAAGGGACCCCTTGACCTTACAGTGTCAGGTAGAAATGTTGTGTATAACAGAGCTCGAAAAAATTAGTATCAAAACTAACAAAGGGCCTCATCAGTATCAAGTTAGCACTGCAGCATTAAAGATTTAGGGGTTAGTACACATTAGGGCTGGTTTCTCAGTTTCTCTGGTGTATATATTCCTCCTAAATGGGGCACCAGTCCACCACAGGACTACTTATTTTTACTTGATGAGTAGACTGGAGCAACGTGAAATGAAGTGTTTTGGTCAAGAACCCAACACATTGCCCAGTCAGGAATTGAAACCACAATCATCCGATCTTGAGTCCAACACCCTTACCACTAAGCCATGTGCCTTCATTTAGTTGTACAGCCAAATCCTTCAGGCATGAAGAGAGATGCATCCAGCAGGGAATGCCTTTACTTTTCACTTACACTTTTTTGCACGGTCTATATTTTTTATTTATGTTGTTGTTGTTCAACTCAGAGTTAACTCTAAATTCTAAAGAAGCAGACTTATGATCAAAATTCCAGCTGTGACCATCCCCTTTTAATTTTCTTTTCTTTCCAGTTCTCTTTTCTATTCTACATTATTCTTTGTGTCCTTCTTTCCTATCTTTTGCATTTTTTAAGAAGATGGTGATGTTTTCTTTTCTTTGTGTTGTTGCAGGGTTTGGAGGAGGGCATTACCCAAGTGACAAAGAAAAGTCCAGACAGACGTCAAGTACATGTCTGGAACTTTCCATTGAATATCACATTTAAAAGTACCAACCCATTTGGCTGTAAGTAACTCCACATCTCTATTTCTACCTTTGAAATTCATAATTTAGTTCATTATTTAAATTGTGATGATACTAAAAGATTAGGTTTGGTCAGTCCACATTACTCCTTAAGGAGCATAGGGCCAGATTTGTGGTTCTTATGGGACGAATATATTCCTCTCTATATGGGACACCGGTTCATTGTAGGATAACCCACTTTTACTAGCTCAGTGGACTAGAGCAACATGAAATGGTACTAAATACAGAATGTTCAAGATTTATTTCTGTTACCATGGCGAGAAATTATAATTTTTTTTCCAAGGTTTTTCTTTTAATTGGAAGATGCAATTAAAAAGTACTGTCCAATTCAACTGAGAATTATATACATTTTTTTTATTGTGTTTGCCTGAATAGACAGAAATGGTCTTTGGAATTTAAAGTTTTGAATATCAGAAATTCAGAATCCACTCACACAGAGAAAGAAATGATGTTTTAATTTTAAAAATTTTCATTAATTAGATATTGATTAGGGTTAGTGGATTTACAGTTGTAGAACTTTTTTCTGTATATAATTTAGTGGAAATGTATTGTTGCAGGTATGACTGTGTGGTCACAAGTTTACTTGCCAACCCTATGTTTCCTAGTTCAGTCCCATTGTATGTTACTTTGGGCAAGTGTCTTCTACTATAGCTTCAGGCTAACCAAAACCTTTTGAGTGGAAACTGGAAGAAGCCTGTTGTATATGTATTCTTTTATTCTTTTATTTGTTTCAGTCATTTGATTGTGGCCATGCTGGAGCACCACCTTTAGTCGAGCAGATCAACCCCAGGACTTATTCTTTGTAAGCCTAGTACCTATTCTATCAGTCTCTCTTGCCTAACTGCTAAGTGACAGGGACATAAACACACCAGCATCGGTTGTCAAGCGATGTTGGGGGACAAACACACACACACATATGTATACAATGGGCTTCTTTCACTTTCTGCCTACAAAATCCACTCACAAGGTTTTGGTCGGCCCGAGGCTATAGTAGAAGACACTTGCCCAAGGTACCACGCAGTAGGACTGAACCTGGCAAGCTACTTACCACACAGCCACTTCTGTGCCTATATATATATATATATATATGTGTGTGTGTGTTTGTATGTATATATGTGTATATATCTAGTTGTGTGTTTGTCTTTGTCCCTCCCCACTGCTTGACAACCAGTGTTGGTCTTTTTACATCTCTGTAACTTAGCAGTTCAGCTAAAGAGACTAATAGAATAAGCACCAGGCTTAAAAGGAAATAAGTACAGGGGTTGAATCATTTGACTAAAAACCTTCAAAGTAGTGCTCTAGCATGGCCACAGTCAAATGACTGAAACAATTATAAGATAAAAAAAAAAGATATAAAACTGTGAATGCAAGGTTTCTCAACCATTTTTTTTAATCTATGAACCCCTTTGATTTCTATATGATGCAGATGGAGCTTCATACCCATTTGATGTTTAAAAACCCCTTTTTGTATTTTTATCATTAAATATTATTAGGAAATGTATAAAAAAAATTACTAAAATATTTTGTGCATTGTAGAAATATAACCACTTTATAAATTTTAGCAACAAAATCTGATATGAACCCCCAAGGGCCATCTGGACCCCCAGTTGAGAACCACTGCACTAGAGACACCCAAGGTGCCAGGTGCTTGTGTTAAACTGGGTAACAGGTAAAAATCTAGTATCCAAGTCTTACTGTCCTTGTAACTATTATTTTTACGATCATGCTTTGTTTGTTTGTTTGTTTAATAAATGGCTTTTGGTTGTTATGGTTTCAATATTAGCAATTTGGAATCTGCAAAAATAAAAAAGGAAACGGATTTGTCTCAATTTTTAAAAGAATTGATTTATGAACTAAAATAATTTTATTTTTTAATCAGAAATTGATTATGGTTAGAAGATTTTCAGCTGCTGTGCTTTTATGTATTGTATAAGTGCATGCATTTTTTTCATTTGCAGCTGAAGTATATAAATGTGTTTTGCTTATATTTGAAGCACATAATGTTTTATTTGCCTATGAAATCCTTTTCCCTTTTAGTATGTATGTATGTGCGTGCATGCGTGTATGTATGTATGTATGTATGTATGTATGTATGTATGTATGTATGTATGTACGTGTGTGTGTGCATGTATGTGTGTATGCATGTGTGTATGTATGTATGTATGTATGTATGTATGTATGTATGTATGTACGTGTGTGTGTGCATGTATGTGTGTATGCATGTGTGTATGTATGTGTGTATGTATGTATGTATGTATGTGTGTGTGTATGTATGTGTGTGTGTCTGTATGTATGTATGTACGTACGTGTGTGTGTGTAGGTTTGTGTGTATATATGTATGTAAATGTGTGTGTGTGTATGTATGTGTGTATGTATGTATGTACGTGTGTGTGTGTGTGTGTATGTATGTGTGTATGTGTGTGTGTGTGTGTGTGTGTGTGTGTGTGTGTGTGTGTGTGTGTATGTATGCATGCAAGCATGCATGTATGTATTAGTTGTTTCATTTTCTGGAAATTTAAAATGCTTTTGTTATAGTTTTTGTTTACTAAGGTTGAAAATATAATGTAATTACATACACAAATAAAATACAGTTATTTGTGCATTTCAAACAGAAACAAGACATATTGAAATAAAAAAAAAAAGGAGAGAAAGTACAAATCCTTTGCTCCAAATCCCCTAACCCTAATCATTTACTGATTTTGAACAAAATATTTTTTTCATAAATAAAAATAAATTTTGTTTGCAGATTTTGAAATGCTAATCTTTGAAATTCAAAATATATACCTGAAGACCATTTTGGAGCGATTTTCAATTCTTAATCTCTGATGTTCAAAATAAATATCTGAAGATTATTTTGGAACAAAGAGATGGTGATGGAGAGCGTAATGAAAAATGTAAACGTAGAGATCCATTAAACAAGAGCAATCCATGCTTAAATGAGTGTCAGAATTCGTTAGGGAGTTAAAATAATGGCAGTGTTAAAGCAGGGACAAATCTTTATTTTTTATTAATTTAAAAAAATAGATTTCCTTAACTACATGTTTTCTCATACTTGTCCTTCTGTCATACACTAACCCTTCATTATCAGGCACAAAGTCACTCCTTTCTATACCCACCCCACTCTCAAAGGATCTTTGTCTTACAAGTTACTTGCTGATGCCATGTAAAAAGCATCCAGTCCACTCTGTAAAGTGGCTACTGTTTGGAAAGGCATCCAGCTGTAGAAACCATGCCAAAGCAGACCTCACCAGTGTTGATGTTATGTAAAAAAGCCCCCAATCCACTCTCACTCTGTAAAATAGTTGGCATTAGGAAGGGTATCCAGCTCTGAAAACCATGCTAAAGCAGACAGTGGAGCTTGGCACAGTCCTCTTCCTTAATGGCTCTTGTCAAACTGTCCAACTGATGCCAGTATGGATGCCAGAAGCTAAATGTTGATTACGATGATGATGATGTCTATATATTTACAAAGTTTTCTGCATCAGTGGGCTTTGACCCAACAAGGCCCTGGTTTCTTTATACAGACTTCCTGTCCTAAAGTGATCAAAATTAAAACCTTCATCAAAATTTCGTGTTTATTTGCATTCCAAACACCGATTCAATAATGTCAAAATTATTTTTAGAAATTCTTCATAGTTTTCAAAATTAATTGAAACAAAAGCAGTGTACAGTTCTATATTTGAGAGATGAGTAATTATGTACATTGTTACTAACCTCAAGATTCTGAGTTTGATTCCAGGCAGTGACCTGAATAATAATAATAATAATAATAATAATAATATTAATAACAATATTAATAATAATATTAATAATAATAATAATAATAATAATAATGATAATAATAATAATAATAATACCACCTAATAAACATGAAGAAGAAGAAGATGAAGAAACAACAAAAGCTATAAAACAAATGAAATCCAAACTAAAAATAGAACAGCAACGAACCATGATAAAACGATGGCAAGAAAAGCCCCTTCATGGTAAATACTGGACTAAACTAAACGCAAAAGAAATAGACAAAGAAAAATCCCAGCAATGGTTGAGAAGCTCAGGACTCAAAGCAGAAACAGAGGGATTTTTAATTGCAGCACAAGACCAAAGCCTCCCACCAGAAATTACCAAAAACATGTAATGAAAAGAAATATTACAAGTAACTGCAGAATATGTGGAGATGGACAAGAAACAATAAATCATATTATCTCTAGCTGCCCAGTCCTGGCTAAGAAGGAATATATTCACAGACATGACAGAGTTGGAACCTACATACATTGGAAGCTATGCCAACATTATGGAATAACAACAGAAAAAAGATGGTATAGGCACACACCAGAAAAGGTCACAGAAAACGAGAAAGCAACCATACTCTGGGATATGCCGATACACACAGATAGAGAAATTAAGGCCAACAGACCAGATATAGTTGTCAGAGATCATGAAGAAAAAAAATGCTTTCTAATTGATGTATCAATACCGGCAGATGACAACGTGTCTCTAAAAGAAATGGAGAAACTTTCAAAATACAAAGACCTAGAAATAGAGGTAACTAGAATGTGGAATCTGAAAACAGAAACAATTCCTATCATAGTAGGTGCATGAGGCATGATAAAAAAATATTCAGACAAATACATAACAAAAACACCAGGACTTACAAACACATATAACATACAGAAAAGTGCACTACTAGGCACTGCACACATCCTACGCAAAACACTTTCAATGCAGTAACCATCAGAGCATCACAACAAATCACAGCACATACCCAAGGCACACAGAGCTGTTCTCGGTAGTGAAGTGAAAGCACGCTGTAAAAATAAAACTACTGAATAATAATAATAATAATAATGATAATAATAATAATAATGATAATAATAATAATAATAATAATAACAACAATAACAATAATAATAATAATAATAATTATAATAATAATAATAAGAGCACTCAGAGATTCCAGGCAGTGACCTGAATAGTAATAATAGTAATAACATCGAAAAATACCTTAGGAATGAGAACCCAGGTTCGAAATTTCCCCAAGACACCTGATGAAGGCTGGAGAGTATATCAGCTGAAACATGTTAACAACAAAGATGAGGACAAATATCCATCAAATGTAAATAATAGAAATATGGCACCAAAAGATTTAAACTGTTTAAGTCATTTTGCTTATATATTTAATTGCCATGGGAATTTCTAATATTGAAAGATCGGAAAAACATTTGACAATTGTTATTGATAAGTTTTGGTGTGCAACATTGAAGAATGGTGTAAGTTAATTACTTTGACTCCTGTGTTCAACTGGTGGTTATTTTATTAACCTTGAAAGGATGAAAGGCAAAGTCGACCTTAGCAGAATCTGAACTCAGAACATAAAGACATATGAAATGCTGCTAAGTGTTAATGGTTGTGCCAGCTTACTGCCTTTTTGGTGTGTGAAGTTGGCAAGGTGGCAGAAATGTTAGCACGCCAGGTGAAATGCTTAGTGGTATTTCGTCTGCCGTTATGTTCTGAGTTCAAATTCCGCCGAGGTCGACTTTGCCTTTCATCTTTTCGGGGTCGATAAATTAAGTACCAGCTACGCACTGGGGTTGATGTAATTGACTTAATCCATTTGTCTGTCCTTGTTTGTCCTCTCTGTGTTTAGCTCCTTGTGGGTAGTAAAGAGATAGGTATTTCATCTGTCTCTACTTCCTGAGTTCAAATTCTTCTGAGGTCGACTTTGCCTTTCATCCTTTCGAGGTCGATAAATTAAGTACCAGTTGTGCATACTTGGGTTGATCTAAGTGAATGGTTCCCCACTCCAAAAAAAGTTTGGGCCTTGTGCTTAGAGTAGAAAAGATTCTCTTTTTAAAAAGGCGGTGAGCTAGCAGAAACATCAGCACGCTGGGCAAAATGCTTAGCAGTGTTTTGTCTGTCATTACGTTCTGAGTTTAAATTCCACCTAGGTTGATTTTGCCTTTCAGCCTTTCGGGGGTCAATAAATTAAGTATGAGTTGCGTACTGGAGTTGATCTAATTGACTGGCACCCTTCCCCAAAATTTCAGGCCTTGTGCCTTGAGTAGAAAAGAATATGTTCATTGACAAAGGCAGGGAGCTGGCTGAAATGTTAGTACACTGGGCGAAATGCTTAGTGGTATTTCGTCTGCCGTTACATTGTGAGTTCAAATTCCGCTGAGGTCAACTTTGCCTTTCATCCTTTCGGGGTCGATAAATTAAGTACCAGTTACACACTGGGGTCGATGTAATCGACTTAATACCTATGTCTGTCCTTGTTTGTCCCCTCTGTGTTTAGCCCCTTGTGGGTAATAAAGAAATAGGTATTTCATCTGTCTTTACGTTCTTAGCTCAAAATCTGCCAAGGTCGACTTTGTCTTTCATCCTTTCGGTGTTGATAATTTAAGTACCAGTCGCGTACTGGGGTTGATCTAATCAACTGGCCTCCTCCCCCCAAATTTCAGGCCTTGTGCCTAGAGTGGTAAAGAATATTGGCATCAAATAAGAGCTATTTCAATTGTGTGTTGTTGCAGTCTTCTCAATTCGAAGTTGCTTACTCAATTGGCTTGAAAGACTTTTGGTGACAAATTTTTAAAAGTTTTATCTATGAAATTGCTGAAAATGCTGGAAGGAACTGTTTCAGTTTTATTCTAGACAACACAGATATTAGTATTTCTGCTATTAGCAGCCATGGAATTTAGAATGAAGAAAGCAATACAAATGTAAACAAATGGGAAAAATCAATTCCATGCTGTAAACATGCCTGAGTCTTCAGGATCAATATTAGGACAACACAATAGTGACATAAAGATAAATATTTTAAATCTATATAAAATGATTATGGATGAGAAGAATAAGAATAATGTCAGATGTATGGAACAACATCATAATTAAAGTCTATGCTGCTATTAATTCCATGCAGGCTTTGGGCAGGAATTAATGGTGGCTTAATTGAGGTGTGGTGCATTCATTGCTGATACCCCCACCCATGAGCTGACCGGATACAATTAATGTAGAGATGGAAGTCTATTTTGGTCAAATGATTGAGACTGGAATAAACCCTGTTCCTGCTTGTGATTTTTGTAGGTCAATGAACTTGTTCTGTCATGGTGTTTATCATTATCATCATCCTTCATCACTGCCTCCTCCTCCTCCTCCTCCTCCTCCTCCTCCTCCTCCCCCCTCCTCGCCATTGTCATCATCATCGTCATTCTTTCCTACTGCTCCTTCTGCTCCTTCTGCTCCTTTCTGCTCCTTCTGCACCTCCTGCTACTTCTACTCCTTCTGCTCCTTCTGCACCTCCTGCTCCTTCTGCTCCTCTTCCTCCCCCTCCTGCTGTTGCTGCTCTTCCTGCTGCTGCTGCTGCTGCTCCTCCACCTTCTCAACATTTCAACGTCCACATAACAGAGTTCCTTAAGACAGATTTTCTACAGCTGGATGCTCTTCCTGTCACCATCCCTTGCATGTTTCCAAACACCAGTAATACTTCCAGGTGTAAGCTATGGATGCATAAGAGGTGCAGCAATATCAAAGGGAGGCTAACTGGGAAGATAGTTTTTGTGTGTGGCAGATGCATAGGGGCAATAAACACTAAAAATGTGCAGAAAACAGCTTCCATCACATGCCAGGGGAAAAAGCTAGAAGTACTTGATAGCTTCCATTACCTAGGTAACCAAGTCAGTAGTGGGAGTGGATGCTCTGAGAGTGTAGCTGTTAAAATAAGAATTGTCTGGGCAAAGTTTAAAGAGCTCCTACCTCTGCTAGTGAAAGGTAGACTGTATGATGCATGTGGGCAAACAGCCATGCTACACGGCAGTGAAACATGGGCTGTAATTGCTGAGGACATGCGTAAACTTGCAAGAAATGAACCTAATATGCTCTGCTGGATCTGTAATGTCAGTGTGCATACACAACAGAGAGAAAAGTTGCATCAGATGTGGTGTGCTAGAGAGACGACTGTGCTGGTATGTTCATGTGTTGTGTATGGATGAGTGCAACTGTGTGAAAAAGTGTCACATCCTAACAGTGGAGGGAACCTCTGGAAAAGGTAGGCCCAGGAAGACCTGAGATGAGGTAGTGAAGCATGACCTTAGAACATTGGGCCTGATGGAGGCAATGACAAGCTACTGAGACCTTTGGAAATATGCTGTGCTTGAGAAGACCCGGCAAGCCAAGTGAGACCATAGCTGTGGCCTATGCCGGTGTTGCTTAACCGGCCCATTTAAAAGTGCCCTTCAATCATTGGGTAACATACTATGCTTGAGAAGATCTGTTGAGTGAAGTAAAATCATTGTTGTGGCCGATGCCAGTACAGCCTGACTGTAAGCACCATTTGAGCATGGTCAATGCCAGTCCCACTGGACTGGCTCCTGTACCAGTGGCATGTGAAAAGCACCATTTGAGCGTGGTCATTGCCAGTGCTGCCTGGCTGGCTCCTGTGCTGGTGGCACATAAAAAGCACCATTCGAGTGTGGTCAATGTCAGTACCACCTGATTGGCTCCCATGCCAATGACACGTAAAAAGCACCCACTACATTCTTGGAGTGGTTGGTGTTAGGAAAGGCATCTAGCTGTAGAAACATTGCTTGATCAGATTGGAGCTTGGTGCAGCCTCCTAGCTTGTCAGCCCTAAGTCAAACCATCCAACCCATGCCAGTATGGAAAGCGGACATTAAACGATGATGATGATATATACACACACACTCATACATGCAACAGCATTCTTTCAGTTTCCATCTACGTAATCTGTTCACAAAGCTTTGGATAGCACAAGGCTTTTGTAGCAGGTACTTGTCCAAGTGGGATTGAACGCAAAACAATATGATTGGAAAATGAACTTCTTTACCAGATGGCCATGCCTTCATCATAGACAAGATAGGAACTTTTGAAAAATATAGGTACTTGTTTTTATTTTACTGATACAACATCAAAATTTTTCAATGAATGTTCCTGATTATGATAAATTTTCTCATGAGTAATCTTGTGTGGATATATTGTTGAAATTTACAGGCCACCTGTGGAAGTTATGATTGATGAAGCTATTATTTATTAAAATAAACTCTGTTTAACCATTTGAAATAGTGGATTCTACTGAACTAAAGAAGAGGAATATCCAAGTTTGGGTTTGTACTATTCCACACAAGAGTTATTTGAGCGATTTCTTGATATATCTAGAGAAGAAAAATGCTTGTTTTCTAAGTTTATGTCAAAGGTGAATTTATAGGCAACTTATTAGAACATGTATTTTTATGTAGCTTCCAATGTTATTGGAATAAACTTTTTTCTTTTCTTTGGACTTATTCCTAAACTGTTAAGGAAAAGAAGCTATCTTGTAGAATGGTATGTGTGAACAGGAAGAAGGTGAGGGAAAGTATTGGTTAAGTAGAATTAGTAGAACAAGGTGATATTATGAAATGCTTCAATCTCCTGTATACAAGTCAAACTTTTCTTACCAAAATTCACATCTCAAAAAGCTAGGTTGACTTATACACTATGACAACTTTGGAGGACCAAAAATTCCATATGAAATGCAGAAAGACTTTGAAAAGACGGTGATGATATTTGAATGCTTACACTGTATGCTGTGCTGAAAATACAATATCAGAAATGTTACTTTGTTGCGACAATGGGAAAAGATAAAAGAATCTAACCCTTTAGCATTTAAACTGGCCTTGTCTGACCAAAATATTCTACCTATTTTATGTTCAAATTGACCAGACCTGGCCTCTCACACCTGTCCGACAATGTTGTTCTAAAAATAAGCAATCCCATCATCAAAATCTTGAAGCTGTAAGATGATGCATCATTAATTCAATGCAATGTCAATAAATAAATGTTACATTTGACGGAGTAATCTGAATGCTAAAGAGTTAATGCTTTTATCTATGAATGCAATCATTGAGAAACAACGTACAACCAAGGGACAGAATAAGTTTGAAGAAAAATTATTTGCTTCTCAATCATTACTCTTCACAACAGAATATGAATGAAGTAGATTATACTGATCAGTTCCAACCTAGTTATAACTTAAGAAGAAATACAGTTTTATTCAATGTATTCGTTGCTAATGCATATGCACTGATATGTGAAAGGGAAAGTCACTTAATATCAATGAACAGCAACAACAATCAATGAGGATGATTTAAACTAGAGTTCCAGATGAAATGCCTCATCGGCATCTCAGATATTTTGCTTGGAAATGGAAAGGAAAGCTGAAATAGCATTTCAAGTGTTTCAAACAAACCACTGGCCATATAATTTGGTGAAGAAACAACCTGTAATCATTGCTTAAGGTGTGTTAAACAACATGAGTCTGTGACTGGTTGAAGCATTTCCCGGCTAAACTTGTGTATAGTTTGTATGTTTTAGGGTTTAGCAACCTTGCCATTAAGCACAGATGTGGCTGTGTGCTAAGAAACTTACCTCTCAATCACATGGTCCCGAGTTCAGTCCTACTGCATGGTAACTTGGGCAAGCATCTTCTACTGTAGCCTTGGGCCAACCAAAGCCTCGTGAGTGGATTTGGTAGATGGAAACTGAAAGAAGCCTGTCATAGGTATTTGTATATATCTGTGTGTATGTGTGTGCCTTTGTGTCTGTGTTTGTCCCCCACCATTGCTTGACAGCTGGTGTTGGTATGTTTACATTCCTGTGACTTAGCGGTTTGATGAAAGAGCCCAATACAATAAGTACCAAGGTTTAAAAAAATAAGTCCAGGATCGCTTTATCTGACTAATAAACCTTTCAATGTGGTGCCCCAGCATGACCACATTCAAAAATGACTGAAGCAAGTAAAAGATAAAAGAAAAGATAGAAAATGTTTTTATTTGTAGTTTGTAAATTTTCAATTTAAAAAGAAGTTATTAAAGTTTTGAGTTTCAATTGATTATATTTTGTTAAATTTTATGCTGCTTTATATGTTTTTATATGCTTTCTTTCAGGTTTCTTTTCATTGTATTTTACCTAAAAATTCTATATTATATAAAAAGTTTTTACATAAAATTTTTTCACTTTATCTAAATTATATTTGCAGCATCTGAACATTGCTTTTCTATTTTTTTTTCATTTAAAATTTCATGCAGAGATTTTTCAAAGAATTCAATTGGAACATTGGGAAGTGTTTGCCTATGGTAGACATCTGTGACTAGTGAGATGGATGCTGTTAATGTTCTTCTTGTAGTGTTGCAAGGCTTTAGACCTAACAAAAATTCTTCATAAAATCCATTACTTGAATGTTACAGGAAGAGTAAGCAAGAATCTATTATGCATGAGGTGGCGGCAGTGGTGGTGGTTCTAGTAGTGGTAGTAGCAGTGATAGTGGTTGTAGTTAGTATTTGTAGTCACCACTGCTGTTTAGCTCCCTAATCAGTTAAGATCCAGAAGACCTGTGGTCAAAATTATTCTGGCCCTGACCATCTCAATTTTTTATTTTTTATTTTCTATTTTTGGAATATTTATGGAGTACATCATCTAATGTGCAGGTTTTTTTTTTTTTTTTGATTATGGTAGTGTGGGATTTGAAGAAGACACGGCTACCATTTTTGGAAGCATGTATGTATTTTTATTGAGAAGAAGATGGTGGAAGGAATGTAGGAAATTGATCAACAATGGAGCAGCAAAATCCTCCTAAGAAATTGAATTTGATTTGGTAAAATTAAAGAAGCCACAGAAAATAAAATGCAAACAATAGGCCTAACAATCAGAATGAAAGACTATGAAAATATGTTCTTTATTGTTGTTATTGTTGTTCAACCACAAGGATGCTGTTAGTGAGCAGACTTATGATCACACCCATTCTAACAGTGACCATCCTGCCTGTTTTTTCTGACAGTTTGTTTCTGTATATATTATCTAATATGTCCTTCTTCTTTTAACCCATCAGTATTTAAACCAGCCATATCCAACCCAAATATTAAAACTGTTTTATATCTAAACTGACCAGATCTCTCTTCTCACACCTACTCTGCACTGCCATTGTAATAATATACAATCGCATCTACGAACCACATGGTTCTGGGTTCAGTCCCACTGCGTGGCACCTTGGGCAAGTGTCTTCTACTATAGCCTCAGGCTGACCAAAGCCTTGTGAGTGGATTTGGTTGACGGAAACTGAAAGAAGCCTATTAAAATAGACAAAATAGATGAACATCAATGGAATTTGTATCTTGTGGTACCAGTGCCTGTGGCACACAAGAAATCCATCAGTGCCGTAGTCAGTGCGGTGGGCACATGACAAACACCATCCGATCGTGGCCGTTCGCCAGCCTCATCTAGCACCTGTGTCGGTGGCACATAAAAACACCATCCGAAGACCCGGCAAGACTAGTCAGGCATAACCCATGGCCCCTACCTGGGACGTAGTCAGTCCACCTGTGCATACCTCCTTCTTGTGACACTTGTGAAGACTGTTGAGGCAAGTGAAAACCAATCAATCAAAACAAATCAAATAGATGAACATCAATGGAATTTGTATCTTTGTGGTACCAGTGCCGGTGGCACGTGGCACATAAGAAAACCATCCGAACGTGGCCGTAGCCAGTACCGCAATCGACTGGCCCCGTGCTGTGGGCACGTAACAAGCACCATCCGATCGTGGCCGTTTGCCAGCCTCATCTGGCACCTGTGTCGGTGGCACATAAAAAACACCTCCGAGTGTGGCCGTCTGCCAGCCTCATCTGGCACTGTGTCGGTGTGCACATAAAAACACCATCCGAGCGTGGCCGTATGCCAGCTCGTCTGGCACCTGTGTCGGTTGGCACATAAAAAAACCCATCCGAGCGTGGCCGTCTGCCAGCCTCGTCTGGCACCTGTGTCGGTGGCACATAAAAAACACCATCCGAGCGTGGCCGTTTGTCAGCCTCGTCTGGCACCTGTGTCGGTGGCACATAAAACACCCACTACACTTCGGAGTGGTTGGCGTTAGGAAGGGCATCCAGCTTAGAAACAGCCAGATCTGACTGGACTGGTGCAGCTTTCGGGCTCCCCAGACCCCAGTTGAACGTCCAACCCATGCTAGCATGGAAAGCGGACGTTAAATGATGATGATGATGATGATGATATATATGTGTGTGTGTGTGTATATGTTTGTGCATCTGTCTTTGTTGCGCCAACATCGCTTGACAACCGATGCTGGTGTGTTTACGTCCCCATAACTTAGCGGTTCGGCAAAAGAGACTGATAGAAAAAGTACTAGGCTTACAAAGAATAAGTCCTGGGGTCGATTTGCTCAACTAAAGGCAGTGCTCCAGTATGGCCACAGTCAAATGACTGAAACAAGTAAAAGAGTAAAGAGTAAGAGCAATGTATATAAATAAGCATTACATTTGACGGAGTAACCTGAATGCTCCAGGGTTATTACAGGTGATAGAATGTGATTTGAGGCAGACAGCAACCACATGGAAGTTCCTTCTTGAGGGTCCTTCCATGAGTTAGGTTGTCTTCTACATGAATAACAAAAGAATCTAACATTAGCTTACATGAATCAATTCAGTTTAAGAACAGTTGTACAAAGACATTACAGACTTGTGTGTACCATAGAGGCACATTGAGAAGCAATGCTTGTGAGTCTATTTCTTGATTCAGTGTAGCATGTTTCATCAAAATATCCAGTAGTCGTGGTTGTTTAGTCAAGAAATTCATTTTGCATCTTTAATGTTTTGTGTTTGGTCTTACTCTTTAGCATCTTGGATAAGTGTCTTCAATCATAGTTTCAGGTTGGCAAGTGCCCTGTGAGGCAGTGAGCTGGCAGAAACGTTAGCATGCCAGGCGAAATGCTTAGCGGTACTTTGTCTGCTGAGGTTGACTTTGCCTTTCATCCTTTCGGGGTCGATAAATTAAGTACCAGTTATGCATTGGGGTCAATGTAATTGACTTACCCGTTTGTCTGTCCTTGTTTGTCCACTCTGTGTTTAGCCCCTTGTGGGCAGTAAAGAAATAGGTATTTCATCTGTCGCTATGTTCTGAGTTCAAATTCCGCCGTGGTCGACTTTGTCTTTCATCCTTTCGGAGTCGATTAAATAAGTACCAGTTACGCACTGGGGTCGATATAATCGATTTAATCCGTTTGTCTGTCCTTGTTTGTCCCCTCTGTGTGTAGCCCCTTGTGGGCAGTAAAGAAATAAGTGCCCTGTGAGTGGACTCTAGTAGACATTTACTATATGGAAATCAGTCAGTGGAACTGTTTTAATTCGTGCATAGTTTAAGATCCAGCCATTAGGTACCTTGAGCAGAGTCCATTCTGAAGACAATATCCTCCTCTCTCTCTGTGACTAGCCTTGAAACTCCTTAAAAAGGTCAAAGGTTACCCCTTCCTCCACTGACTAAGCCATGGAATAAATACAATTTTTTAAAGATATATTTGACCTCAATGGCACAGGAAAACTGCTTTCTATAGATTTGGTCAGTTACTTTCAACTTGTTAGTACTTATGAATCTCCAACTGTTTTAGAAATGTAAAAACGCTGTGGAATTTTCGCATATTCATGGGCCACATGCTAGCAAACACTTAACCAGACATCATTTTTCCCAGACAGAAATGACAATCATATTGACACAGTAATACCAAATGACTATAATATTGGACAGAAGTAAGCTGAAAGGCAACATTAACTTAGCTATTTCATTATAGATTTTATGGCATGTAAGTGGTTATATTATTGATAAGTAGGTGCAACTTGAGAGATACTCAGGCATTTCTTTAAAGACTTGTGACAGGTCACCTATAAGGATAGACATATTCAAGATCTAGGAATTAGTAGTACTACACTTTGTGGTAAATATGGACTATGTTACCAAACTGCAGCTTCATACAGTTGACCGATCACAGAAGGTCTGAAGGAAATAGGATAATTCTAAGCAGTTTAAGTGGCATTATTGATTGTTTTTTTTATCTGCGACACAATGGATTGAGGATTGTCTTTGAAATTCTCAAGGAAGAATTTAGGCATATTGAAATTTTATACACTTACATGTATGTATGTATGTATGTATGTATGAGTGTGTGTGTGTGTGCATGCATTTATGTATGTGTGTGTGCATGCATTTATGTAGGCATATTGAAATTTTATACACTTACATGTATGTATGTATGTATGTATGTATGAGTGTGTGTGTGTGTGCATGCATTTATGTATGTATATATGTATATATGTATGTATGTATGTATGTATGTATGTATGTATCTATCTATCTATCTATCTATCTAACTATCTCTGGGTTCAGTCCCACTGTGTGGCACCTTGGGCAAGTATCTTCTACTATAGCCTCAGGTCGACCAAAGCCTTGTGAGTTGATTTGGTAGACGGAAATTGGAAGAAGCCTGTCATATATATATATATATATATATGTATATATATGTATGTGTGTGTATATGTGTTTGTGTGTCTGTGTTTGTCCCTCCAACATCGCTTGTCAACTGGTGTGTTTACGTCCCTGTAACTTAGCGGTTAGGCAAAAGAGACCGATAGAATAAGTACTAGGCTTACAAAGAATAAGTCCTGAGGTGGATTTGCTTGACTAAAGGTGGTGCTCCAGCATGGCCACAGTTAAATGGCTGAAATAAGTAAAAGAGTATATAATATATATATAATAAAACAGGAAGCTGGAAAATCTATTGGTATTATTTATGCACCATTACACATGTTTCATTTGCTAATAGGAATTACAGAGTTTTACATGTTAGATAGGCATGTAAGGAATTTCCTATTACAAATTCTTCAAACAGAGAAATTAAGCAATAATAATAATATTATTATTATTAATAATAATAATAATAATAATAATAATAATAATAATAATAATAATGATAATAATAATAATAATAATCCTTTCTGCTAGAGGCACAAGACCTGAAATTTGGGGGAGGAGGATAGTTGATTACATTGACCCCAGTGTTTCACTAATACTTAAATTATCAACTCCGAAAGGATGAAAGGCAAAGTTAAGCTCAGTGGAATTTGAACTCAGAACATAAAGACAGACACAATGCCGCTAAGCATTTTGTCTGACGTGCTAATGATTCTACCAGCTCACTGTCTTTAATAATAATGATAATAATGATGATAATCATAACACTCTGATGCAATACCCGGCAGTGTCTCTCATGGCTTCTGACCTTAACTGATTGAAAGTGTTATCATGTATATGTTTTGTTTTGGTATTAAAAAGGATGGGCTACAGCCCATCTGCTCAATAGCACAGATTTACTTGTCATTTGTTTCACTTTAACCATTTGAGCATGTCCCTTGGTGGCCAATGATATGTGCATCTCTGATCATGAGCAGGAGTAGTGGGGGAGCATCAAAGCCATGTGTTTAGAGGAATTCTTTGGGCTTTCTGGAAACATGAGTGTTTCATTCAACATCCTTAAACAACCCTTATTCAGGGACATTTTCAGCGGGATGGGCTACTCAACCTGAAGAAAATTCTAACTGGGCTGTTTATCTTGATATGAGATCACCATATTGTGCACATATGTTTGTCATGCATGTGCCTAGTGGTGTGCTCTTATCAGATGGGTAGTCATGAAGGGTATATTGGGCTTCATATATTTTACCCCAGTATCATTTTGATGGTATGTATTGCTCTCTCACTCAATAATAATAATAATAATAATAATAATAATAATAAAATTTACTTTTGTTGTTGTAGGGCCTCGTATTGTTGTTCATGCCTATGGATTAGACACTTTTGGCAATGATGTGGTCCGTGGTTATGGAATGTGCCATGTTCCTATAATTCCTGGCAGGTAAGATATTATTGAATTAATGAATTTCTTCCATGTTCATGAAGCCAAAAATGTACTGTGAGTAAGTTAGCAGGAAGAAGTTGGTGGTGGTGGTGGTGGTGGTGATGATGATGATGATGATGATGATGATGATGCTTTTAACATGGGCATTAATTACATATGTAAAGCAGTTTCAGCAAAGGATTAATTAGATAATGTTTGATTATAATGAAGTGTTAATTTAATTAATTTCCCTTAACAAAGGTTTTCCTCTGCTATTACAGATATTCCTTTAATTATAATTTTTCTGATTTAAAAAACATTTTTTTCAATTTCTTTTTTTTCTGGTGATAACTTCATCATTACCAATTTTTGAATACCTGCCTTTTTCTTTTGTTTTGTTTTGTTTTGTTTTATGTTTTCATTTATAAATCTTCAAATTTTGTATCAGGTTTTCTCTTAGAACTACATTTGAATTTCGAACACCAGTTTGTTAATGTTATTATTATGTGAAAGTGATTCTATGGTGAACAAGATTGAAAGAACTGAAGGCAGATATTTTCCCCTTTGGCCAAGTCCTCATCAAATTCTTTAAGTTCCATTCAAAGAAGAAGATGGAAATGGAGAGGGAGGTGTTCCTCTCCTGTGAAGTTGTTGGAATATGGGTGAAAGTTGTCAGAGATAACTTTGGGAGATGGGTCTACATTCAGCATACACTTGTCAGCCAGAGATCACAACTAAGAAAGGACACTTTCCTTTAGTAGTCAAAGTAATCCTTAATCTGCTGGGTTCCTTTGATTGACCCTAGGGTGCTCTCCTCTTTCGGGATATCTCATTTCATTTTTGTACACTGTTGTTTTCCATGTAATTAGTATGTGTGTGTGTGTGTGTGTGTAATAAATTCTTTAAAAAAGAAAAATCATACTAATTTTCATTTGTCTTTCAATCCACATCCTCGTCATCCTCATTGTTGTCGTCATCGACCTCCTCCCCCTCCTCGTCATCCTCTTCCTTGTCATCCTCTTCCTTGTCATCCTCTTCCTCGTCATCCTCTTCCTTGTCATCCCCTTCCTCGTTATCCTCTTCCTCGTTATCCTCTTCCTCGTCATCCCCTTTCTCGTCATACTCTTCCTCGTCATCCTCTTCCTCATCCTCCTCGTCCTCCTCGTCCTCCTCGTCCTTCTCTCCCTCTTCCTCGTTGTCGTCATCCTCCTCCCCTTCCTTGTCCTCCTCCCCTTTCCTCGTCCTCCTCGTTGTCGTCCTCCTCCATGTCGTCCTCCTTCTCCATGTCGTCCTCCTCGTCCTCCATCTTGTCCTCCCCGTCCTCCCCCTCGTCCTCCTCCTCATTGTTGTATTATTAATATTCTTCTTCTTCTTCTTCTTCTTCTTCTTCTTCTTCTTCTTCTTCTTATTATTATTATTATTATTATTATTATTATTATTATTATAATATGGTGGTGAGCTGGCAGAATCGTTAGCATACTGGGTGAAATGCTTAGCAGTATTTTGTCTGCCACCATGTTCTGAGTTCAAAATCTGCCAAGGTTGACTTTGCCTTTTATCCTTTCGAGGTTGTACCA
>NC_043013.1:29706537-29744037 GCF_006345805.1 Octopus sinensis
ACCATGGATTATTTTATGTTTACAACAGCTAATATATAGGCTTCATAGCCAGTCAAATCAATATTTAATCACTCTTTCTGTGTGTGTGTCTGTATATATATATATATATATATATATACATTACTTTCATTATCTACATTTGATGGATATTTGACCTCATCTTGTTTCTTGTTAACACAACATTTTGGCTGATATACCCTCCAGCTTTCATCAGGTGTCTTGGGGAAATTTCGAACCTGGGTATTTTTTTAATGTTATTATTATTACGATGATGATGATGATGATGATTCAGGTTACTGTCTGGAATTGAACTTGGAATCTTGGGGTTAGTAGCCTGCACTCTTAACCACTACGCCATATGCCCATACTATATATATATATATATAAGCAACAAGGATATCCAGAGGTAATGCAGTACGATCGTTTCACGCAACTCCATTTAATTGAACAATGCAGCCATTACATCAGTTTAAATGCAAAGCAATCCTCAGTTGCGCAAAGACATAGAATTTAATTAAATTAAAACAGATGGACACATTAGTATAATTTTACCGAAAATCTCCAAGAAGCTAAAGAGATAGACAAAGAACATGCTGCCTTCACTTCCGCTTAGAGGCTACTAAAGTATCAGGAAGAAAGACTTGTTACAAATTTTGCTTGTCACTGTTTTATGGGGCCAGTTTTAATTTAAAGACTAGTTTTATCAAATCCATGTATATTTAAGGCCGAGAGAAACTGGGGGCAGTATCTTTTATGGGTAGGGCTGAGGGAGTCGACAGAAATCATAGTGGGTATAGTCATAAAAATCAAGATTTATTTGAAACAATATCATGAGATTTGGTAAAGGAAAACTTAAATCAAGATGTTAGCTGACAATTAAGGGGGCTGGCCACCAGCCTTGTTTCATTGATAATGAAACAGGGGAAATCTTATCATGTAGTGCTATAGTTAAATATTTTAAGCAATACTGCTATATTGTATAAAGTTAAAGTTTAGGGTTATTCGGAGGATTATTAAGAAGAATAATTATAACAAAAGGATAAAATGTTTTACGAATACTTTGCTTTGGAATTAGGTGGGCTGCCATATTACTTTCCTCAAGTAATTGTGGTTGCTTTGCTCCATGTCAGCCCTAAATAGACTCTCGCAGTATTCGTTCAAACTCCATTCACTCTGATTGCAAGTCTTACCAAGATCAACTTTGCCTTCTGTTCGTTCAACATTAAGGAAAATGTACCCACATAGAGCAGTACCAAACTTTTACTGCAATAGATGGAGGAAAAGAAATTATCCAGAAATAGTTTAACATTTATACATATTATAAGCTTAAATACTAACTTATTAGATGACATCAGTGAATATTGATCAATTGGTATATACTGATATTTAATAAAGGAGTACTGAGGTAAAAGAACATGCTAAGTATATATCAATTTAATTATGTCAAATGATGATGATGATGGTGAGGATACGAATTTACTCAAACTTTTCCAGGTGGTACTCCAGCATGGCTGCAGTCTAATAGGTGAAAGAACTAAAAGACTAAAATAGCATCCATGCTAATTTGTTTTATCATAATTTTGTCCTCTCTTTTCTTAGACACACGTGTTGTCTGCCAATGTTTGTTCCTGAATCTACCTCCCTGCTGCAGAAATTCACAAGCTGGCTGCTTGGCAGACGTCCTGAATTTGTTGATGCAAGGATTGTTGCTCTTGGAGAAGGCAGAGAAGGTAAATGACTTCAGTTTTCTCAGTTCAGTTTTACACAACAGTAGTTTACCGCTTAAATCTTTAAAATTTTGACTGGCCATATCTGGCCCAAACATTCTACCTGTTTTCTGTCCAAACTGTCCATATCTAACCTTTCACTCTCATCCTGCTCTGTCATCCTAAAAAAGAAAAAAGAAATAAATAAACAGTCACATGATTGTAATCTCAACCAACCTGAAACCACCTCTGGCACTGTAGTACCAATGTCTTGTTTTCAAATGTTCTGAATTAATATCTCCCTCCAAACCTTAGTCATAGTTTATGTTCCTAACACTAGCTTAATGATAACTAAGTTATTTTACTAAATTCTTTTTCATATTTAAAATTAATTGAAAGAAACACAGAGCATCTCGACAGAAATATGGTAACAAAAGGGTTAAAATATATAATTGAGAAACAGTTCTTAACCCCTCTTAATACGAGTCTGGCTGAAACTTCCTCTGGCTCTGTAGTACAAATGTCTTCTTTCTATAAGTTTTGAATTAAAACCTTCCATCAAACGTTAGTCACAATTTATGTTCCTAACATTAGCTTAATGATAACTAAATTATTTGACTAAATTCTTTTTCATATTTGAAATGAATTGAAAGAAACACAGAGCATCTCAACAGAAATATGGTAACAAAAGAGTTAAATTTCACAGAGTAACCTGAATGCTAAAAGGTCAAAGCTCTTTACTGCCATCTTTTATATATACTGTTGATGTGTAAAAGTGGGTTTTTTTCTATGATACTTATGTTTAAGATGATGAGTTGAAGAGTTATTAGTACTGATGGTAAAAATTGGTCAAGTGGCAAACTTAAATGCAATATGGTATTTAGTAACTCGCCTTTATATACCAAGTGCTAATTTTGTTTTAAACAGCAGTGTTTTACTATTTAATACTATTTATTGATAACTAGAGTTTTCATCACGTGGGCTATTAATCTGCTGGGAATTAATCCTTAATATCTCAAACAATGAGAACTTGGCCTAACAACTGAAATGTGATTTCGTTCCTATTCTTTTATCCTCATCAGCATAGGCACAGGAATGGCTCCGGGTTCAGTCCCACTGCGTGGCACCTTGGGCAAGTTTCTTCTACTATAGCCTTGGGCTGACTAAAGCCTTGTGAGTGGATTTGGTAGACGGAAACTGAAAAAAGCCTGTCGTATATATATTTGTGTGTGTGTGTGTGTGTTTGTGTGTGTGTGTGTGTTGTGTGTGTGTGTGTGTGTGTGTGTGTGTGTGTGTGTATATATTTGTGTGTCTGTGTTTGTCCACCAACATCGCTTGACAACCGATGCTGGTGTGTTTACGTCCCCGTAACTTAGTGGTTTGGCAAGAGAGACCAATAGAATAAGTACTAGACTTACAAAGAATAAGTACTGGGGTCGATTTGCTTCACTAAATGTGGTGCTCCAGCATGGCCGCAGTCAAATGACTGAAACAAATAAAGAAAGCTGTTCTTGCGGTCAAGGTTGCATGGCAATTTATCAGACTGTATGTAGTCTTTATCTATCATACATCATTTAGAGCAAGGCAGTGTGTGTGTGTGTGTGTGTGATTGTGTATGTGTGTGACTGTGTGTGTGTGTGTGTGCGTGTGTGTGTATGTGTGTGTGTGTGCATGTGCGTGTACATGTCTGTGTTTGTGTGTGTGTGTGAAAGCCCAATTGTAAACAAGTTGGAGAAATGTGAGTACTCGATACTGAAAGAATATCATCCTCCTCATCATCATCATCACTACAACCACCACCATCATCATCATCATCATTACTATCATCATTTAACATCTCCTTTCCATGCTGGCATGTGTGGGTATTTATTGAGGCTAAATCTTTATATTTCTTATCTTCTGACTAAGGAATGAAATGAAAATATTGAGATTATCTATCTAAGAATGTAATGACTTTTAAAACTCTTATTTGAATGCAACTTGTATTTTATATGAATTACTTCAGAAATTAAGTTAACTCTTTAAATTACTTTGGAATCTATTGTTAAATTTCCAGAATCTGATGTCATATAAGATTAAATAAATCCTTGTCAAAGAAATCCAGGTGTTTTTGTTGAGTTGAGCGTCTTCAACTGTTGCAGTTCTCTGATTTTTACTAAACAAGATTTTCATAGAAATTTCCTATCAGATTTGATATTTATCTCTGAATGGCGGTGCCCCAGCATGGCCACAGCTTGTGAGCTGAAACTAAAAAAAATAAATAAAATATTCATTAATACAGATGGAAAAAGAAGTTGTGAAAAGTTTTCCAGCTTTATAAGCTTCATTAATGCCAATAATGGTGGTGGTGGTGGTGGCGGTGGTGGCGGCGGTAGTGGTGAAATGCCCTGATGCAGTACCAGGCAGTGTCTCTCATGGCTTCTGATCTTAACTGATTGGAAGTGTCATCATGTACATTGTTTTGTCTTGGTATAAAAGATGGGCTACAGCAAATATTCTGCTCAATACCACAGATTTGCTTGTCAGTTGTTTGACCTTAACCAGTTGAGCATGTCCCTTAGTGGCTGATGATATGTGCATCTCTGATCATGGGCAGAAGTAGTGGGGGAGCATCATAGCCATGTGTTGAGAGGGATTCTTTGGGATTTGAATAATTCACTTCTGGAAACATGGGTGTTTCGTTCAACATCCTTAAACAACCCTTATTCAGGGACCTTTTGAGTTGGATGGGTCACTCAACCTGAAGAAAATTCTAACTGGGCCCCACCTGCAAGGTGATGTGCTGTTTATCTTGATATGAGATCACCATGTCGTGCATATATGGCTGTGATGCATGTACCTTGCGTATCCTTATCAGATGAGTAGTCATGATGGGTATGCTGGGCTTCATATATTTTACCCCAGTGTCACTTTGATGGCATGTACTGCTCTCTCACTCAATAACAATAATAATAATAGTTATCATAACAATAATAACAATAATAATAATCCTTTCTATTATATGCACAAGGCTTGAAACTTGGAGGAGGGGGTATGTCGATTACATCAACCACAGTACTTGACTGGTACTTGATTTATTGACTTCGAAAGGATGAAAGACAAAGTCAACCTCAGTGGAGTTTGAACTTAGAATGTAAAGATAAGTGAAATACTGCTAAGCATTTTGCCCGGTGTGCTAATGATTCTGCAAGCTCGCCACTTTAAATAATAATAATAATAATAATAATAATAATAATAATAAGGCAGTGGCTCTCATGGCTTCTGATCTTAACTGATTGGAAGTGTTATCATGTACATTGTTTTGTCTTGGTATAAAAGATGGGCTACAGCAAATATTCTGCTCAATACCACAGATTTGCTTGTCAGTTGTTTGACCTTAACCAGTTGAGCATGTCCCTTAGTGGCTGACGATATGTGCATCTCTGATCACGAGCAGAAGTAGTGGGGGAGCATCATAGCCATGTGTTGAGAGGGATTCTTTGGGATTTGAATAACTCACTTCTGGAAACATGGGTGTTTCGTTCAACATCCTTAAACAACCCTTATTCAGGGACCTTTTGAGTTGGATGGGTCACTCAACCTGAAGAAAATTCTAACTGGGCCCCACCTGCAAGGTGATGTGCTGTTTATCTTGATATGAGATCACCATGTCGTGCATATATGGCTGTGATGCATGTACCTTGCGTATCCTTATCAGATGAGTAGTCATGATGGGTATGCTGGGCTTCATATATTTTACCCCAGTGTCACTTTGATGGCATGTACTGCTCTCTCACTCAATAACAATAATAATAATAGTTATCATAACAATAATAACAATAATAATAATCCTTTCTATTATATGCACAAGGCTTGAAACTTGGAGGAGGGGGTATGTCGATTACATCAACCACAGTACTTGACTGGTACTTGATTTATTGACTTCGAAAGGATGAAAGACAAAGTCAACCTCAGTGGAGTTTGAACTTAGAATGTAAAGATAAGTGAAATACTGCTAAGCATTTTGCCCGGTGTGCTAACGATTCTGCAAGCTCGCCACTTTAAATAATAATAATAATAATAATAATAATAATAATAAGGCAGTGGCTCTCATGGCTTCTGATCTTAACTGATTGGAAGTGTTATCATGTACATTGTTTTGTCTTGGTATAAAAGATGGGCTACAGCAAATATTCTGCTCAATACCACAGATTTGCTTGTCAGTTGTTTGACCTTAACCAGTTGAGCATGTCCCTTAGTGGCTGACGATATGTGCATCTCTGATCACGAGCAGAAGTAGTGGGGGAGCATCATAGCCATGTGTTGAGAGTGATTGTTTGGGGTTTGAATAGTTCACCTCTGGAAACATGGGTGGTTCTTTCAACATCCTTAAACAACCCTTATTCAGGGACCGTTTGAGCGGGATGGGCTACTCAACCTGAAGAAAATTCTAACTGGGCCCCACCTGCAAGGTCATGTGCTGTTTATCTTAATATGAGATCACCATGTCGCGCACATATGGTTGTGATGCATGTGCCTGGTGTACCTTTATCAGACGGGTAGTCATGATGGGTATATTGGGCTTCGTATATTTTACCCCAGTGTCACTTTGATGGCATGAACTGCTCTCTCACTCAATAATAATAATAATAATATTAAGCATATTGTACCAAGCTAAAATTGAATGATAACTCTCAATCAAAATGAAAGCCCTATTGGAGTGATGGCAAATGATTTCAAGGGACAAGATATTATTCCCACAGGCACCTATTTGTTAACCTGAGTGGAGATTTTTGACACAGTTTCCCATGTGTAGAGACCTATAAATATTAGAGACTTTTGAAGTATGTCGATTCCTTCTTGCATCTGCATGTACTTGCAAGTTTGGCAAAAGCAGAAATGCACTCAGTTATCATATTACTTTCAACAGAAAGGTAATAAGATTTTTAAAAAAATGAAACAAACCCTTCTTGAATACAAGATCCTTGTATTTGTTCACACAAGACAAAATTCCTACTCCATTATTATAAATCAACCTATCTGACATAATACTTTGAGAAAGTGGAAATTCAATGATTATTTTTATTATATTTCTCTCTCACTATTTCTTTCTTTGGTTATTTGTTTATTTGTCACACCCTTAAATTTCTTGTCATTTCTTATCTGTGTTTGCTTTCATATTATTACATTTTTTGCTTTCTTATTTAATCTCTATCACTTTCTTATCTCCTTTTATCTTCTGTTATTCTTTCCTCTTCTTTTCTTTTTTTCCCTTTATGTTCTTTCTTTCCCTTGCTGTCTTCCTTTCTCTCTTCATATTCTTGCATTATGTGATATGCAATGTAAACTGTTATTATAGATCAATTGAACCATCAGAGTATTTTGAGATTTTAAAAAATTAAATGATATTTCCAATCCTGTCTTTTGTGTTTCTCATCCTCTAATGTTTCTCATCTTCTTTCCTTTTTATATTCTATTTCACTCACTTCATTATCATCTTCATTTAATATCTATATTCCATGCTGGTGTGGGTTGGGCAGTTTGACAAGATCTGGTGATCAGTGGGGCTGCACTGAGCTCCAGTTTCAGCTTTGGCATGCTTTCTATAACTGGATGCCCTTCCTAATGTTAACAGTATGTACAGGGTACTTTGCTCTGTCGTGAATTATATTTTTTTGATATAAACATTATGATCATTGATAGAACATAGGCGTAAGAGTGGCTGTGTGGTAAGTAGTTTGCTTACGAACCACATAGTTCTGGGTTCAGTCCCACTGTGTGGAACCTTGGGCAAGTGTCTTCTACTAATTGTTTTATCAACTTCAATTATAATCAGTTTGAGGTCATCCTGTTACCATGTCAACAATTATCGATTTATTCCTATTCATTGAGCAATTTTTCCTTCATAGTGCATGGCAGAATCAACCCTTCAGCATGCTACAAAAAGCCAATATAATATGTATGTATGTATATAGGGTCCAGAAATAACCGTTTTGCTTTTAGCTAGGCTTTTAACAAAACACGAATATAGAAGGGGTCTTAGAAATGGAAAGTTTATGATATTCTTATGTAACAAAAATGAAAAACAACATCCATTAACTATGAATTAAAAACGGGCTGAGATTTTTTACCCACCAGATATAAAAAATTAATATTATCATAATCTTTGGGAGAGCACAAGATAGCAGGGTGGAGGGTAACCAAAAACTGAGACTGAGTTGTAATTAATATTTTGTTGGTGGGCTGTTTAACATCACTTATGGACCAATACTCCCCTCAATCAACTCCTCTTTTCTACCCTTTAAAGCAGTGGGTCCTGGGCGTGGTTCACAAAGACACCAATGTTATTATGATTAACATGGTTGGTAGATGACTGAAACCATAGAAATTGAGATTAAGGGTACTGGGTTGTGTCCCTTGATGTTATAAGTTCCAAGTCTGTGAAGATGTTGAATTTGTCTTTGTTTGGGTTCAGTAATATAAGGACAAACCAAGTACTGAGTCTAATTATGTTCCTTTCCCCAAAATTTGCATCAATGTTT
This sequence comes from Octopus sinensis, assembly GCF_006345805.1. Classification (NCBI taxonomy): domain Eukaryota; kingdom Metazoa; phylum Mollusca; class Cephalopoda; order Octopoda; family Octopodidae; genus Octopus; species Octopus sinensis. The sequence goes on from NC_043013.1 coordinate 29,714,765, forward strand.
GAATGAGCTTTGTTATCAAAACATTTATGTCATTTTCTCCTTTTTCTCTTAATCCTTCATTATTTAAACCAATCATATCAAACCCAAATAATCTTCTTGTTTTTTTTTTCTTATGTTCAAATTGGCCAGATTTGGCCTCTCACACCTGCATTACAATATCATTCCAAAAATAAGCAAGTATATCTTCAAAATGTTGAAGCTATGAGATAATGCCTGATTAATTCATAGCAATACCAATAAATATTACATTTGACAGAGTAATCTGAATGTTCAACAGCTATGTACATGTATTTATTGTTGTTGACCTCCTCCTCTTCCTCCTGGCAGAATCATTAGCACACTAAGCAAATTGCTTAGTAGCATTTCATCTGTCCTTATGTTCCGGGTTCAAATTCTGCCGAGATTGACTTTGCCTTTCAACCTTTCAGGGTTGATTAAATAAGTACTAGTGAAACACTGGGGTCAAGGAAATTGACTTGTCCCCCTCTCCCAAAATTGCTGCCCTTGTAGTAAAATTTGAAATCATCATCATTATTATTATTTTTATTATTATTATTATTATTATTATTATTATTATTATTATTATTATTATTATTTCGCCCAGTTAGCAAATAAAAGGAATCATTACTATTATTGTTATTATTATTATTATTATTATTATTATTATTATTATTATTATTATTATTATTATCATTATTATTATTATCATTATTGCCTATGCACAGCTTCTAATGCTGGAAATGTACTACAGTGTCAGCTGTTCACTACCAGTGAACTAAGGTAACACCTCTTATTTTTCGAGCACCTTCCGGAGTATTCAAACGGTTCCAAGCAGTGCTGTTTTCTGCAAGAGCTCCACCCTTATCACAGACCCTATTTGTCCCACGTACTTCTCAAAATTTTTGCTCACTGTTCCCAGGGCTCTGACAATTATTGGTACTACTGCTACCGTTTTCATCGACCACAACTGCTTAACTTCCCAAGCTAACTTATCTCTCGACTTTTCTTTCTTCCTTATTGCATACCTTGTTGTCAGCTGGGTATGCTATATCTATGATCCAGCATCATTATTGTTATTATTATCATTATTATTATTATCATTATTATTATTATTATTATTATTATTATTATTATTATTATTATTATTATCATTATCATTATTAATGTTGTTGTTGTTTTCGTTATATATTTCGTTATATATTTATAGTTTGTAGAGTGAGAACTCAAGGATTTGTGAATGTAACTTTCAACGTTGTCAGCAAAGATATCAAAAAACTTGGTTACATCAATCAAGTCAGCCAACCCCAAGGGACAGCAGCAACAGAAACCATTGCAGCAGTGAAATCCTGAGCCTTCTTCTGAGATTCTGTCAAAACATCTTCAATTGTCATTTTATATTCTTAAATATTTATTCCATCGACTGTCCAAAGAAATTTATTCCATCATTTCTATGATGTAACACTTACCATCTATAGTATACAGACTATTTTTTTTATGTTTATACATTATGTACCATAATATATTGTATGCAGATGTTAGTTTTTAATCAATAAAATAAAATGTTTTTCAAATGTTATTTCTGTTTTGATTATTTGAAGTCTACAGCTGTGTGGTTAAGAAGCCCGCTTTGCAGCCTTGTGGTTTTCAGTTCAGTTCCACTGTGTGGCAGCACTTTGAGCCTGTGTCTTTTACTGTCCTTGGGTTGACTAATGCTTTGTGAGTGAATTTGGTATATGGAAACCTCATGTGTTTTAGGGTTCAGTACCACTTTGCAGCATTTTGGTAAAATATCTTTGACTATCTCCCTCGGCCAATCAATGTGGATTTGGTAGATGAAAACTGAAAGAAGCCAGTGAAATGTTAGCACGCCGGATGAAATGCTTAGCGATATTTTGTCTGCCATTATGTTCTGAGTTCAAATTCTGCCGAGGTCAACTTTGCCTTTCATCCTTTCGGGGTCGATAAATTAAGTACCAGTTACGCACTGAGGTTGATCTAATCAACTTAATCCCTTTGTCTGTCCTTATTTGTCCCCTCTATGTTTAGCCCCTTGTGGGCAATAAAGAAAGAAGGAAACTGAAAGAAGCCCATCATCCGTGTGTGTATGTGTATATGTCTTTGTGTGTTTTGTGTTTGTGACCCCCTCCCCACCACTTGATGATCAATGCTGGTTTGTTTATGTCCCTGTAACTTAGCAGTTTGACAAAAGACTCTGATAGAATATCTACTAGGCTTTAAAAAATATGTATTGGTGTTGATTTGTTCAACTAAACCTTTAACACAATGCCCCAGTATGGCCACATTCCAACGACTGAAACAAGTAAAAGACAAAAGATATATGCATGTGTTTATGTGTATAATTGTGTGTGTATGTGTATGCATTTGTCCTCCCACTGTTTGACAAAGTTGTTGGTTTCTTTACATCACTGTAACTTAGCAGTTTGGCAAATGAAACCAATAGAATAATTACCAGACTTAAGAATAAGTATTGCGGTCTATTTGTTTGAGTAAACCCTTCGAGGCACAGCCTCAGCATGGCTGCTGTCCAATGAGTCCAATGTAATGCTTTGTTTGAGCTGTTGGAGCCGTTGAGCAGTTAATGCTCATGAGCAAGGAAAAGATTTCAGAGGGTCAATGTTTTGAAGAGAAAAGACTTGGAATAATAGTGTGGTGTTGGAGACGGTAGTGATGCAATAGATGTGATGAGAGGTGAAGAAATTAGAGGGTCAAAGGTATGAGATCAACCAACCCTGAGAAACTAAAGTTATAATAATGTTGGTAGAAAGGACAGAGTAAGGTGAGGGTATGCTTAAAAATCAGAAGCTGAAGTATGTCAGTTAATGATTGAATGCCAGTCAGTCAAGAGGGTCTTTTCTGGATAGGCGGGTGATGGAAAAGTTCATAGGCTGACTATGAAGGAATGATGTTAGAACTGTGAAACCTTGCATGCATTAATTTCAACTCTCTTCTTATTATTAATTACATTGTGCTCTTATGGGGCCCTCTGAAAATTGCCTGTGCAAGTACCATGTAAAAGCAGCCAGGCTGGTGTGATTTAAAATCACCTGTGCCTGTGCTACAATAAAGCACCCAGTACACTTAAGTTAAGTTAAATTAAGTTAATTTTTTGGCTCAAAAAGCAAAAAGCAAGGCCATGTAGGGGGACATAGAGTTATGTACAGGGAGGGTGTTCATGCTAAGAGTTCAGGTCATTTCTGGTCAAGAGAGACTTTGAACCGAGCGGTTCAACCACTGTAAAGTGGTTGGCAGTAAGGAGGGCATACAACCCTAGAAACCATGCCAAAACAGACAAAATGTAGCTTGTGCAGCTCTCCAGCTGACCAGCTACTGTCAAACCATCCAACACATACCAGTATGGAGAATGGACATTAGTTGATGATTTTTTTCCCAGACAAACTGACATTCTATATTTAAGAGATGAGGAATTATGTACATTATTTACATTATTTACATTTGACGGATATTTGTCCACATCTCGTTTGTTGTTAACACAACGTTTCAGCTGATATACCCTCAAGCCTTCATCATGTGCCTTGGGGAAATTTCGAACCAGGGTTCTTGTGCCCATGGGCATATGGAGTAGTGGTTAAGAGCGCAGGCTACTTTCCCCAAGATTCCGAGTTCAATTCCAGGCTGTGACCTAAATAATAATAATAACATTTGGTTGTTCAAAGACTTCAAAAGTAAGTAGTAACAACTGAAAATTGGCACTGTGGTGTTATGAAGTACCTTCAGAAAAGGGTTCAGCCCCAAGGACATTCATGCTGACAGGGTCGCTACATTAGGGGGGATAATGCTGCAGCTTTATCAAAGTGGGATGCTGAATTTAGGAGAGAAAGGGAGAGTTTGAAGATAATCCAAGGTCTGGACAACCTGCAACTGCCACCACTGAGGAAAACATTGATCATGTTCACCCCATGGTGATAGGTGACAGGCGATTGATGATAAATCAAATAGTTAATGCTATTAGCATATCCCATGAGAGAGTTGAAAATATTCTGCATTATGCACTTGGCATGACAAAGGTTTCTGCTTGGTGGGTGCCATGTCTCCTGACAACTGATTAAAAACACACTGGGATAATCACATCACGGGAAAATTTGATATTGTTTGAGGCAGATCTAACTGGTTTCCTTGAATGTTTCCTAAGCCAGGATAAATCATGGGTTCATCACATTGAGCCATTGACCAAGGGACAATCCATGCCATGGAAACACCACTCCTCACCTGTAACCAAAGAAGACCAAAGTCCTATCATCTTCCAGGAGGTGATAGTCACAGTTTTTTGGGATGCAAAAGGCATTGTATTTATTAACTATCTTCAAAAGGGCTGTGCCATCAATGGAAAGTACTATGCCAACTTGTTGAGGCAGTTACAAAAGGCTATCAAGACCAAACACTTATGAAAAGTGACAAAAGGTGTCTGGTTTCGTCAGGACAGTGCTACAGTACACGAGCCGTCAGTTTCAATGGTCTCTGTGCATGACTGTGGCTTTGAATTGGTTGATCACCTTCCATAGTCTCCTGATTTGGTTCCATCTGACAATCATCTGTGTGGAAGCACTCTGTCGGTTACGACGACGAGGGTTCCGGTTGATCCGATCAACGGAACAGCCTGCTCGTGAAATTAACGTGTAAGTGGCTGAGCACTCCACAGACACATGTACCCTTAACGTAGTTCTCGGGGATATTCAGCGTGACACAGAGAGTGACAAGGCCGGCCCTTTGAAATAAAATACAGGTACAACAGAAACAGGAAGTAAGAGTGAGAGAAAGTTGTGGTGAAAGAGTACAGCAGGGATCACCACCATCCCTGCCGGAGCCTCGTGGAGCTTTAGGTGTTTTCGCTCAATAAACACTCACAACGCCCGGTCTGGGAATCGAAACCGCGATCCTACGACCGCGAGTCCGCTGCCCTAACCACTGGGCCATTGCGCTTCCTTGACAATCATCTATCCACCAACATAAAAAAAAAACACTTGGCTGGGAACTAGTATCATAATGATGATGATGTCATCTGTGCTGTTGATGACTTTTTCCGACCAACAGGATGAAAACTTCTTCACCGTTGGGATCCAAGCACTGCAACACTGATGGACAATGTGTGTGAGCCGCACAGGGGACTTTGTTGAAAAATTAACCTCATTTGGTTGCATTCCATGAGAGTATCTTGGTCAGCCTATGAACTTTTCAGCCTCGCATGATACAGGATGTCTATCAGAATGGCAACAGAACTCTCCTTGATGTACGAACAGTGCTCCATCGAGGGCCTCACTTGATCCTTGTAGTCATCAACTACTAGGTGCAGAAATATTTGCATAAACATGTGGAAGGTAACAGTAGAAGAGCCACCATTGCTTATTCGGATAGTTTTTGGAAATTCTGATTTTATATTATCGAGAAGTCTTGTTCAAATTTGTTTCTAAAAATTTCAGTTTGAGACTTGAATCTCATGACAGCTCTGTAACATTTTGAACTTTCATTCAAAGAAACATATTTCGCATGTCCTTTTGCTAAAATGAACGAGATTTGCACAAAATCTAATTTAACATTTTCTACATCTGCTAGAAAATATTTGCTCAACATTTTTACCGTACATACCAAACGTTCAATTATAATCAATAAAAAGTTGAATTATTTTCAGAGACAAAATCATGTCTATTTCACCTTGTTATCTTTTACTGGTTTCAGTTGTTGTGCTGTGGCCTTGCTGGGGCATTGCCTTGAATGATGTAGTCAAACAAATCGATCACGGTACTTGTATTTAAAAGTGTGGTACTTATTCTATTGGTCTCTTTGCTGAAGCTGCTAGGTTATGAGGACATAAACAAACCATCAGAGGTTGTCAAGGGGTGATGAGGAGGGAATATAAAACAAACTCACACATACACACGCATTTATATAATGGGATTCTACACAATTTTGATCTACCAAATTCTTTCTCAAGGCATTGCTTGACCCAAGACTTTTGTAGATGGTATTTGCACAAGCTCCCATATTATGGAACTGAATCTAAAAGTGAGCTTCTAAACTACATAGGCATGTCTAAAACATTTCAAATTTATATCTTGTACTGCTTGTTTCCATAGGTTTAAATGTATTCCCAAATATTTCATTTCTTTTTTATCTTTCAAATAGAAGTGTTTGCTTCCTTCTTATGCAGAAACATGTTAAGTATTTCATTAAAATTTATAAACATATCTGACAATAAAATTGGATAAGCCAATCTTTATTATTGTAAGATCCTGTAAGATTTAAGTTATTTTCAGATAAACCCCTTTCTTAATTTTTGCTTTTAGTCTATTAGTTGTTTCAAAGTTCATCCCTTGGGGAAACTTTATATTTCTGTCTGCAGTAAAAGTTTACCGAATTTGAGTCCGATATCTCCCAATATTGTATTATCTAGGATACAAATTAAATTCTCCAGAAGAAAATTTATGATCAAAAATGGTAGGTCCACTTATATACCAAGACGACTTTGGGGGACCGAAAAGTCCTTGTGAAATGCAGCAAAATTTGGAAAGATAATGACATTGTTTGAATGTATACACTACATGTTTATCCTAGATACTACATCGACATATATGCCAGAAATATGGTAGATGGCTTTTCTATCGATTTGTAATAGTGTTTATTATTTCCATTTATGACCATACTTAGATCTGAATAAATTTTTTGCCAGTACTTACTGATTGATGGATCTGGTGAATATTGTTGGCTCAGTGCTTTGCAAATTTATTTTTAGTTTGAAATCTTGCATTGATGCTGTGTCATTGCCACATATCCACAACTCTTCGCGCTTTATAAAAATATGGTTTACGGACAAAAACAACTTCATATCTTGTATGTCCATCTAATGATTAACAAACAGTAAGTTCTTTGCTCCCTGTTTGCATATGAATATCTGACAAATGCCGATAATTGAGTAGTGTTTGTAATGTGGGTTGATTTTTATCTAATTGAATTACAAATTTAGTACTTTAACTCTGTCAATAATTTGCACAAATTAGTTATTGCAAATATTTGCAATTTTATATATACTGTATTTCAAATTGCATTATATTTGACAGAAGAATTTTCTTTTATTGCATCTGCATTTTTTGTTTCCAAAATATTTTTCTTGTGATTCTACTCATTGTTGACAGCACAAACTTCTTTCCCAATCGTCTCGGGCAGTGTGTCTCAACCATTTTTGACCCATAGACCCCTTTGATTCCTGTTGTACTTAGATGGACCCTCATAGCCATTCTATGTTTTTAAAAATCATATTGTATTTTTATAATTAAATATTATTAGGAATTGTATTAAATATTGTTAAAATATGTTGTGAATAGCAGAAGTACAACAAATTTATTGCAGATAAATTTTAACAACAAAATCTTATATGGCTCCCTACGGGTCATGTAGACCCCAATTGAGAACCAATGATCTAGGGTTTCTTAGCTTCTAAATTTATGTAAGATTGATGCTTTTGGTAGATTCCTTGAAGCAGTGTATTTAAAAAAAAAAAAAATCATTATTGTTTTTTGAAGATTTCAGCAGTCTTTAATAAACAGTTAGGATTTGCTTGCAGCAGGAGTAAGTATTATATCAATATAGCCTTTTTGATTCTGCAGTTTCCATTCTTTCATTTACTAAATATTTCTTACATGGTTTCTTCCTCTTTTGAACAGAATGACCTCAGGATACATTCCCCCGTTCTTTTATGCATGGTGCATTGTATTCATGAAAAGTTGTGGAATGCCTCATATTTATTCCCAAGGCATGTACTGACAGTGACTCCAGAATTACAATTCTGTTCCTCCCCAGGTTCTGTGTATCTTTGTTGTGGAGTGTTTGTGGGCTGATAGCAAAGAGCTTGGAATTACGTTGCATTAAATAGCATATTATCATTCTTCAGCCTGGAGAGAGAGAGAGAGAGAGAGAGAGAGAGAGAGAGAGAGAGAGAGAGAGAGAGAGAGAGAGAGAGAGAGAGAAAGAAGATGGAGAGAAAAGGGAGAGGGCGAAGGTGGAATGGGGATCCCTGTGCATGTGTGTGTATATGTCTATGTGGATATTTAGCTGATTTAAGGAAATCAGCGTTTGGTCTTGATAATCTTTTGGAACTGTCTCAGCAAGGTGGCATAATCCTCTCCATCGATAGTGTTGCCCTTTTGAAGATAGTCAATAAACAGAACACCTTTTGTATTTCCCAGAAATGAGACCATCACTTTCCATGCAGATGAAACACCCTTGGCCTTCTTTGAAGCAGGTGAGGAGGGGTGTTTCCACTGCATGGATTGTCTCTTTGTCTTCGGCTAAAAGTGGTGAAGCCAACACTCATCCTGGCTTAGGAAACGTTCAAGGAAATCAGCAGAATTTACCTCAGACAATATCAGATTTTCTTGAGATGTGATCAGCCTGGTGCACTTTTGATCAGGTGTCAGAGGACGTGGCGCCCACCAATCAGAAACCTTCATCATGCCAAGTCCGTCGCGCAGAATATTCTCAACTATCTCATGGGATATGCTAAGAGCATTGGATATTTGATTTATAGTCAATCGCCTGTTATTTTATGAAATGCATAACCTTACTGGCTCATTTATATCTACCTTTCTATAAATAATACATATATGTATGTGCTTGTATGTGTGTATTTCTACACGTACGCACGCACACACACACACAAATGCACACCGTTTCACACATGACGGACTCTGACTTTCGACTAAGAAAATTAGGTGTATTCACTTATGTACATGCGCTTTTTACCCGGTTTTGACCAACATCAGCATATTTCGTTCAACTTTCACGCATTCACATCCAGAAGCCATGATGAAAAACTGTTTTTACTTTTGTATACAGAATATCTCATATGGTACACTATTTATTTGTAACATACAAGATCGTGGGCATTCGCCCATGCCTTTTCCAGTCCTACCTACGTTTGCAATGTGTTACATTATTATGAGATACCCTGTATAAAATTGATGTGTGTGTCTATAATATATAAAAACTCCCCCCTCCCCCTCTCTCTCTCTCTCTCTCTATCTATCTATCTATCTATCTACCCGTAAATATATATGTATAATATTCGTTAGTCCTATATTGCCTCTTTTTGAACTTGTTATACCCCGGAATATAACAAGTTATACCCTGGTATATATATATATATTATATATATATATATATATATATATATATATATAATATATATACTGCTGAGATCCCCTTCGGTCATGACTGACCATGGGATTGCACCTAGAAAGTTACCCTCCCAGGCACAAGTTCGGGCAAGGTTGTTTACAGAAGACCAGCAGTCGCCCTTCCATACCGGCCTCCCCTCTCCACGCCACCAGTGTTATCCAAGGGAAAGGCAAAGGGGCCGATACACCTTGGCACCTGTGACATCGCAACTCGTTTCTACAGCTGAATAAACTGGAGCAACGTGAAATAAAGTGTCTTGCTGAAGAACACAACACCTCAGCCCGGTCCGGGATTCGAACTCTCAACCTCACGATCGTAAGCTCGACGCTCTAACCACTGAGCCATGCGCCTTGACACACATACACACACACACACACTCACACATATATATACAAATATCTACATAATATATATGTGTGCGTGTGTGTGTGCATGTCTGTGTATGAACATAAATCCATTTATATAGCTATATATTTATTTTATCTTGTGATCGTTAACCCTCTCTCACCTGTTCATAACAACAGTTTCCACTAATCACATCCAGTCCACCTCTCTAAAAAATAACAGCAACAAGAAGCTAACAAACCAACTAAAAACGAATGAAAGATATAGAATTACAGTTTTATGGAAACTATATTCAATTTAATAGTAATTTTTTAAAAGTTAATGACGCAAATTCTTATAGTCACGCAAACTAAACATTGCATGGCAACTCAAATTTGAAAGTGTTCATTGTTCAACGATGCTGGATAGCAAAACGTTCTATACACTGAATAATTTCACATTAATATATTTTGTTTTAAAGTAGCAGAATTTTCTTTTACAGTCTGACGAGGAAAAACAAAACAACATAAGAAGTAAAAGCAAAACGAAGTGAAAGAAAGATGTTTTAAAGCAAAGAGTGTTTCGTTCATCTCTATATTAAATATCTGAAAAGTCGCATAAGGTCACGACATATTGGTTTTGGGGGAGGACTTCATAAAATAAATGAGTGTCTGCAGATGCGAGGTATTTATATTTTATCATATTCAAGAAGGACGAAAGGTGAAGTCAGTTCTAATGGGATTAGAATAGAAACATAGAATTAGACACTGCAAGGCAAGTTGTTCTCCGTTTTACCGTTTCTGCTTCTCATCGCTCTCTATTTAGCCGGATATTAGCACTCACGTTCATGCATCTCACACACGATATACACATGTATACACAAACGCACAACGATACAAACTCAGATACATACACTTATATCATTAGTTCTTTATTATCTCCGCCTTGGCGAAGGCGGTGGTATTGTTTTCAGTCATATTTGTTTTTTTGTTTGTTCGTGGACAAGATATCTTAAGAACCGCTGGATGGATTCACATGAAACTTTCAGGGATGTTTGGCGTCGTGATTGGCACGAACTGATCAGATTTTGGTATCGATCCGGTACCGGTGAAGGATTCTGGATAATTTTTCCTGTATTTTTTTTACTGAATTTTTGAGAGCAGTCGGGTTCAGTTTTAGTATTCTCATTTGTGAGAGCAGTCGAATATATTTCAGAAATTCTCATTTAAAAATCATCTCCGGGTAATCGTTGAGATGACATTGGTATTACCTTGGCGGAGGTTTTCGCTCCCTGAGTGCTCTTGCTTGAATTGTATCATTCCGATTATGGTAAGGTTGGAACATCCTCATGATATACCTATGGTGACACACACACGTGCGTGCAAATGTATTTATGTTTTTTCTTGGAGTTTTTTTTAAAGTTCTTAAGAGAGTTCAAGCCGGTCGCTAACAAAACGACAAGACTTTTTGAGTTAAGAGTCTTCCCGGTGTTTGTAAATATGTGGTTGAGTTGGTGTGTTAGTTGAGCTCTCGATGCACACACCCAGATGTGTGCATCTCTATTCATCTAAAGAATCTCGGATGACGAATCTTTGGAGTGTCTTACAAATCTTCACTGTGCCATTAATAGATTGAATTTTGGAGGTAGCATACTATACTAAATTTTAGCTATAGTAAGGGTATAACAAGTTCAAAATGAAGCAATATAGGACTAACGAATATATACATATATATTTACGGGTAGATAGATAGATTGAGAGAGAGGGGAGGAGTTTTTATATATTATAGACACAGACACGTCAATTTTATACAGGGTATCTCATAATATTATAAATATTATAAATGACAAAACAAGAAAAATAGGTTAAGAACCACAGTTGAGATAATTTTTCCCTCGGTCCTTCTTGTCAGCAGATGAGCAATGCTATTTCTGAAAGGGCTGCTTGGTCACACGGGGGTGTGGAACCACTGCTAGGTTCAGACTAAAGATGAATAATAGACCACTTGGAAACATCACTGGAACATTCTAGAAAAGACCTATCGGATGTAACATCTTTCCGGTGCAGAATTTGTGTTCGTTAGACCACTTGGAAACATCACTGGAAAATTCTAGAAAAGACCTAACGGATGTAACATCTTTCCGGTGCAGAATTTGTGTTCGTTAGACCACTTGGAAACATCACTGGAAAATTCTAGAAAAGACCTAACGGATGTAACATCTTTCCGGTACAGAATCTGTGTTCGTTCGATTGTTATCAACTCGATTACAAACCGTTACGCTATTGACACAAACACCGAAATTTTTTTACCTATTTATTTATTTACTCTCTCTCTCTCTCCCCCTCTCACACACACACGCACACACATTTAGTATATATTTCTTTACTACCCACAAGGGGCTAAACACAGAGGGGACAAACAAACGGATTAAGTCGAGTATATCGACCCCAATGCGTCACTGGTACTTAATTTATCGACCCCGAAAGGATGAAAGGCAAAGTCGACCTTGGCGGAATTTGAACTCACAACGTAACGGCAGACGAAATACGGCTACGCATTTCGCCCGGCGTGCTAACGATTCTGCCAGCTAACCCGGGTAAAAACCTCGTAACGAGCATTAAAGAGAGCTCTTATGTTATTTGGCTGTCACATGTTATCCAACAGTAGGGCGTATTCCAGGGCAGCACAAACATGCAGAACTCCCCTTTGCCTCTTTGCATAAGATTAATATAAGAATAAACAAGAATAATATAACACAAAGATGGAGACAATTGTTTCTGCACTGCACCCCCGTTTAAGTCAGCAGGTGCGCGTTAGAGAAATAAATGTTGTGATCTACTATTAAACCTTTATATCTTCCATCCTCGTGTTATATTATTCTTACACACGCACGCACATACAAACACACACACACACACGAAACAAACGAAAGAAATGGCAATCAACACATTTACTGGGAGTTACATGTATTACTCAAGACAGTCTGATACGGATTCTACTTTCGCAAGGCCTAACGGAGCATACATACACACACGCACACACACTCACACTCTCCGAACTCTCAGGTCCGCGGGTGCTCGGTCTGCGCAGATGGAACCGCGAATGGCTCGCTATCTCCAGTGACCTCGCACAGGACCGTCGAGCGAGGGCCGCCATGGTTCGTGATGCCGTTAGGACTAGAGAAGAAGCCGGCTCAACCCGCCCTGGGTGAACGCCGTTACAATTACAAGTAAGTACACACACACACACACGCACACACACACGCACACACACACACACACACACACACACACACACACCACACACACACATCTCTTTCTATATAAACGGCAGTTTGTCTGTCTGTGTGTCTGTCAGGTTGTACCGTCACTCTGACCACGGCTTTCAACCGATTCTGATGAAACTTGAAACGCACATAACCCGATGTCATAATTCAAAACTAACGCAGCGAAAATTTTGAAAAGTTCCCCCAGTTCTGAAAAAAAATCGATAAATTCGACATGGGGTCGAGAATCTAAGCTTTTATTTGCAATACATTTTCTGTTGTAGTTTTCGCAACTTGCAATCGATTTTCACCAAACTCATGGTGAAGCTTAATGTTACCCTAAGAAACTTAATTCTGATGTTAGTTTCCCATGCAATACCTTACCATCAGAAAAAATCGATAAAATCATGCCATTTTGGGAAATCGCGTTCAAATTCAAGATGACATATTTTCGACAATATCTTTCACAAATTGGCAGGAATTTTTTTAAAATTCACAGTGAGCATCATGTCTGCTCCAGGGGCTCTTACATACTCGGGCAATGCCGGGCTATGCTGCTAGTATATATATAAGGCAGAGGGAGAAATTATGTTGCATATTTAACGTCTTTTGTGTATTGAGGTAGCCAGGGAAAATATTCCAATTGGACGCGTGAGGAGCACATAGCGAGGTTCAACGATTCATCACTCGTTTAATGCATTACCCAGAGTGAACGTAACAGAACAGAATTCTGCACAGCTCTTTTGAAAGTGCAGTGCAGAATCCAATATGTCTGTGTGTATGTATATATTTAGTATTCTAGTATTTTCGCTCATTGGCAGTAGCTATACTCTAACACACACGTACATGTTTACATATATATATGTGTGTCTGTACGAGAATAGGCATACATCTATGTATATGCTTCCCTGTTTGTGAGCATTTGGTGTATGTGTGAATATCTTAAAGCGAATGTTTTCGCACACGTGTGAGTTCTTGTGCAAATGAGAGAAAGATTTCGTTGTTAGTAATTGTCTCACGTAAATCTGTTTTAGAAGTGAAAGTTTCGGCATCGTTGTAGAATTAATCACACCTTTCGCAATGATCCGTTCGTTATTTCCCGCTCTCTTACCATCTCTCTCTCTCTCTCTCGCTTCGATCAGTCAGTTCGTTTACTCAGTGTTGCAGAGAACAGATTCATTGGAATTTATTCAAACCTGGACGGAAAGCAATTTTTACTTTTTTGATTCCTGAAATTAATCTGATTGTTGTCGTTATCATAGCCATTATCATCGTCGTCGTTGTCGCCGTTGTTGTTGTTGTTGTTGTTGTTGTTGATGATGTTGATAATGATGATGATGATGAAGATGATGATGATGGCTGCTGTTGCTGTTGTTTAGCATCGAATTAATCCTGATCGGACAGACCTATAATTAAATCCCTTCCGGTACTGACTCTCCCGTCTTTGTAAAGGTATGCTGGACTCTATTGTCTTTTCATTCTTTTCAATGATTTATGAGTATATATGTCTTCTATTTTTAGCAGATCGAGCGATCACATCGAGGCACCGTCATTAGTTTAATAATCTTTATTATTGTTCTTGTTGTTGGTGGTCGTGGTAGTGGTGGTACTGATGTTGTTAGCCTCAAGTCAAATCTGATCGAGCAGACCATTTTGAAAGGCATTCCAGCCATGACCCCCACTTTCCTTTAAAAGCATGTAGAACTACATTATCTAATGTGTTATTTTATTTTCATAGATAGGCGCAGGAGTGGCTGTGTGGTAAGTAGCTTGCTTACCAACCACATGGTTCCGGGTTCAGTCCCACTGCGTGGCACCTTGGGACAAGTGTCTTCTACTATAGCCTCGGGCCGACCAAAACCTTGTGAGTGGATTTGGGAGACGGAAACAGAAAAAAGCCCATCGTATATATGTGTGTGTGTGTGTTTGTGTATCTGTTTTTGTCCCCCCCCAATCGATGCTGGTGTGTTTACGTCCCCGTAACTTAGCGGTTCGGTAAAAGAGACCGCTAGAATAACTACTAGGCTTACAAAGAATAAGTCCTGGGGTCGATTTGCTCGACTGATCGTGGTGCTCCAGCATGGCCGCAATCAAATGATTGAAACAAGTAAAAGGGTAGAATATGATTTGTTGGAAATTTGGCGGTTATTTCTAGCTAGGCGAATGACCACGTAGATGTCCTCTCATTGGCTCTGGTTGTAGTGTAACACCATGAAGCAAAGATATTCCTTCGTGTATTCATTTTTGGTGTCCATACTATGTGCTGGTGTTGGTGGAGATGATGGTGGGAGTGGTGATGTTTGAATGGGGAAGGATGCGCGAACGGTAGAGTGTGAGAGAGGGGGAGGGATTGAGTGGTGGAGGGCGAGGATTTGAGTGGTGGTTGTGAGGAATTCGGTGGTATTGGTTAAGATGGAAGTTATATCGATAGTGCCGAGAGTGGTGGTCAGCGTTGGATTAAGCAAATCAACCGTTAAGCAAAATAAGCACGTCCTTAGGATACGAAGGGAAGGTAAGCACCAAAGAAATGGTAATTGGTTTACAGCACAAAAGAAATACCTTTAAACTTGCTAAAATAATATTCAAGTGGTTTATATGATCACAAGTATAATTTCGAAGTGGTATATATGGTCGGGAATATAATTTCGAAGTGTTTATGGTGTCCTAGTGAGGATCTGATCAAAGACTTTGTAATAAAAAAGGAGAAAACTTTTCATATATAAACAAGAGCATTCAGAGATCGCAAACCTCCGTCAAGGCAACACCAAAGTCCTCTCAATGATTAGCCAGGGATTATTTTTAAAAATGAGAATATCTGAAATAAACTCGTCGAGAATACTAAAACTGAACCCGACCGCTCTCAAAAATTTAGTAAAAAAACAAAAACCAAAAAAAAAAACAGGAAAAATAATCCAGAATTCTTGACCGGTACCGGATCGAGCCGAAAATCTAATCGGTTCGTGTCAGTCACGAGGCCAAACATCCCTGAAAGTTTCATCCGAATCCATCCAGCGGTTCTTAAGGTGTCTTGTCCACGGACAAACAAATAAACGCGACCGAAAACAATACCTCCGACTTCGCTAAGGCGGAGGTAATAAAGTGGAAGTATATAAAAATAAACATTATTTTCCATACAGTTCTATATTTAAGAGATGAGGAATTATGTACATTATTGGAAATCGAGGTCCGTTTTTTAGCGCTTCTATCAAGAGGGTACCAGATCCAATAAGATGACCATAGAAATAACTAGAAATATCATGTCTTTTGAGCTATTACAGTGAATACTATGAACTTGACGGTGGACTGGGCTGAGTCAAATACTCCAGGGCTGGCCATAGCAGAGTGCGTTGACCAAGTTACGAACCTTAACATTTAGGGTTGGCGCAAGTCTGGTACCCGACCAGCTAACTCGACACTACTTTGTCTTCAGTTATGTATAGGTGTGGCAGTGTGGTAAGAGTTTGCTTCACAATCTCACGGTTCCGGATTCAGTCCCACTGTGTGGCATCTTGGTCAAGTGTCTTCTACCTTGGGCATTGTGAATGGATATAGTTGACGGAAACTCAACGAAGCCTGTCTTATATATATATATATTATATATATATATATATATATATATATATATATATATATATATATATATACATATACATGTATATAAGTGTGAGTGAGTGTGCGTGCGTGCGTGCGGGCGCATGTGAGTGTGTGCGTGTGACTGTGTGTGAATGTGTGCATGCATGTGTGTGTGTGTATGTGTTTGTTCCCCATCGCCGCTTAACAACCGGAGTTGATGTGTTTACGTCCCCGAATCTTAGCGGTTCGGCAAAAGAGAACGATAGAACAAGTATCAGGCTCTACATGAAATAATAAATACTGGGATCGATTCGTTCGATTTAAAATCTTGAAGGCGGTGCCCCAGCATGGCCGCAGTGTAACGAATGATACAAGTAAAAGATGAAACCTTTGTCTATTTTATACGTCAATACAAACAAGTTAAATAGTTTTAGATTTTCTTTTTTGAAAAATTCTATTCACAGATTTAATTTATCGAGTTTCTGGAAGGAGGAAAGAGAAGTCCTCTTCCAATACGACGACGACAACAACGTCCATGATGATGATGATGATGATGATGATGACGATGACGATGACGACGATAGGTATAGAGATGCCGAAGATGAAGGCGAAGTCAATGACAACTACAGATCTGATAACCCTCGGCGGAATATGAATGCAAACGGGTCGTCAATTTAAACTACAAGGCAAGCCTTCTTTTACCGAAACTCCGACCATTCTAGTCTTCAGTTCAATGCTTTTACTGAACTGATAGAAAATAAGTGATGTTGGATGACTTTTCAGACAACAAGCCGACACCCAAGCTCGCCGATCAGCTGAAAATTTCTCATAACCATTTTCCCTTCCTTTTAACATCTAACTAAATCCATTTCCAATATATTTCCATATCTATTCTAGCTTGCAATGCAATAATAACCAATTGAGATAATCTTAAATGCCTGATCTTTTCCTTAATCAACAACGATTGAACTGTGACTTTTAGTTCAAGCACGTTGTCCCTTGTTAATTCGATTTCGTGTATTAGAAGTTGGCATCGACACACATCCTGTGTGAATCACGTAAACATATCACTTAATTCACTTAAATGTATTTAATTTTGCTTGTTAAGTATATGAAACGACTAATACTTTATCTCCACAATGAATTTAGTAAACAGTAGTCGTTGGATATTTTCGGTTGCACACTTTGAGGGGGAAAAGCACGTCCAGTAAATAGTATACAGACGAAATATCTGATCTAAGCAGGAGCAAACTGAATAAATATGACCAGTTATGGTAAAATAAGATTAGGAAATCCAATTGTGACTGGGGAAAAAAGAAGTATAAGCTGCTAGTAAAAAAGAGTGTTTGTAAGGAGGGAATATGTGTGCGGGTCTGTAGATGTATATATGTATTTGTAAGTGTGCGTGTGTATGTGTGTGTGCGGATGTGGATGTGTGTGCGCGTGCGTGCGTGCGTATTTATACATACATATGTGTATAAATACGCATACTTTCATTTATGTGTGCGTCTATATTGACTGAGTATGTTTTTTTTTATGAATTCATGTATGTTGTGTATGTATGTATGCATGTATCTATGTATATATATATATATATACATATATATATATATATATATATAATATATATATATATAATACATACATACATAATATATATTATATATATAGAATATATATAGATATGTATTATAATATATAATATAATTATATATACATGTATATCTATATAAGATATATCTCTCTATATATATGTATATATATATCTATATGTGTGCGGATATATATATAATATATATATATATATATATATATATATATATGTACATATATGTATGTATATATATATAATAAATATATATGTACATATATTGCGTAATTGTGTGGCGTGTGCTAACAGATGTTAGATTTCTACTGTTAAGCTCAGAGCTCCATGTAACTTATCGTAGTCTAGTCTGTCCCCAGTATAGTGGTTATGCAGCAACTATACTTAATAGTATTACTAGTTAGGAAATACAAAGCAAATGTAGTAGAAATTACGATAAAAACGGGTTTATACTATTTGTTCCTACATACGTTTCACCATTGTAGCTTTTTGGAGTTCAACATATAAAGCAGAGTGCGAAACACCTCAATCGAGGAAACTTATGTAGGAACAAATAATAAAAAAAATATGTTTATCGCAAATTCTCTCTCTCTCTCTCTCTCTCTCTCACACACACACACATACACACACTCACAACATCAACGCCGTAAGGACGAAAGGCAAAGTTGACCTCAGTGGTATATGAATTCAGAACGTAAAATCGGAAAGAATGCTGCTAAGCATTTTGTCCGGCATGCTAACGATTCTACCAGCGCATCACCTTAATAATAAAATTAATAATAATGACGATGGTGATGATGATGACCGAAAAAGATAATATGACAAAAATGCCACAAGGGAATCCATTCTACAGTAATCCCTCGACTATCGCGGGTGTTAGATCCCCCCCACCACCAGCGTGATAGGTGAAAATGCGCAAAGCAGAAACAGTACTATATATTGCTTTTCATTATTTTTATAATTTGTATATATTTATTTTATTATAAATGCAGAATAACGCCACAGAGGAAACGGCGTAAGCTTAAATAATAAACCGCGATGGGTGAACCGTGATATGGCAACGGATTACTGGATATTGATATATTATTTCTTTGTCGAATAAACTTCTGTTAGAGTATTCAAAAATAACAGTACAATCATATATCAACTATTTATTGCATATTAATTATATTTTTGAAGCGCTTTCGAATAATATGTAAATTGGGAAGTTATTTTTGTATTGTAGTTTGTATTTCTTTATAAATAGTTTTCTGGTTTGGATCCAGTACTAATAATAAAAAAAAAAATGGTATAGTGGTATACACGTCGAAATTGGTCCAGTAATTTTATCGTTTCTATAAGGGTTAAAGGTTACATTGATGTTGCAGTGGTTTCAGCACCATATCCTGTCGAACCGTAACTAAATAACAAAGAGTTTTTGCCATCAGTCGACCTTCTGCGAACGTAGTGTATTAACGATTTAAGACTATCAGAATCAGTAAAGAGCGGTAAAAGAAACATAAAAAACCCCTGATATTTTAATTATTTAGAATGGATAAAATCTCCTGCGATGAAGCAAAACTTATCAAGGAAAACGAAAAAAATGGCGGCAAGGAAACAAAGCAAGGTAAATGACAGCTCATTAAAAATAAATTGACACGTCTTTTGATTTTCATTTTTATTTAGTTACATTTCTGAAATCCTTGTTTTATATTCATTTTGGTCTCGTTCACTATTGTTTTGTGCCTGTTTTTTTTCTCTAAATAACCGGGAATGTTTGGTTTACTTATTTATTTCTTCCTTTTTTTCCAGCGCGTTTCGTTTTCTTGTTTCTTGTGTGCTTATCGTTTGGTGGAAGAGTGACTCTCTCACACACACGTACGCACGCACGTACACACATACACACGCACACGTACGCACACACACCACGCACAAACAAGTGTACACATACACACACACATACACACATCTATATCTGTCTGTCTGTCTGTCTATCTATCTATCTATCTATCTATCTATCTATCTATCTATCTATCTGTTTGTTTGTCTGTCTATCTACCTGTCTGTCTGTCTGTCTGTCTATCTATATCGAAGTAAAGGCGCTAAGACGTGTTTACGTATAATCACAATTTAAGTTATATTTGAAATATGTTTGTCATATATTTCAACTGCTAAAGGTAAATACATTGCAGTTGCCGAGGAGAAAAAAATCTCTCATATGGTAAAAAGGTGTGAAAATACACAGTTCGTTCAGTGTCACCCTTTCTCGGGAATCGCAGACATCGATGTTTCGTGTTTATTGACTCATGTCGATGAGACAGATGTACCTAAGAGAGGCAACTCTGATAGACGGTGACATTGAACAAACCGGGAGTTTTCTCACCTTATTACCATAAGGGAGATATTTTCTTCACAGTAACTGTCTTTTCGTAGTTGAAATATGTCACTAACACATTTTAACTAACATAAATTTTACTTACACCTAAACGCTGCTTGATACTAACATTTCGTTAATAAATATATATATATATATATATATATATATATATATATATATATATTATATATATATATCCGTCTGTCTGTATGCATGTATGTACGTACGTCTATCTATCTATCTATCTATCTATCTATCTATCTATCTATCTATCTATTCTATCTATCTATCTATCTATCTATCTATCTATCTATCTATCTATCTATCTATCTATCTACCTATCTATCTATCTATATAGGCGCAGGTGTGACTATCTGGTATGAAGCTTGCTTCCTAACCACATAGTTCCGGGTTCAGTCCCACTGTGTGGCACCTTGAAGCCGACCAAAGCCTCGTGAGTGGATTTGGCGGACAGAAGCTGAAAGAAGCTGATCGTATACGTATGTATATATCTATGTGTGTGTGTCTTTGTGTCTGTGTTTGTTCCGCCATCACCGCTTGACAACCGGTGTTGATTTGTTCACGTCCCCGTAACTTAGCGGTTCAGCAAAAGATAGAATAAATACTAGGCTTAAAAAATAAGTTCTGGAGTCGATTTGTTCAACAAAAAACTCCTAAGACGATGTTCCAGTATGGCCACTGACAAATAACTGAAACAAGTAAAGGAATATATATATATACATGGCTTTTAAAGCTTCGAAGGCCATGTCATTACGATATTGGATATTCAGCGAGAGAATTACTGATTGGAACCTCTCTAATGGATTATCAATACAACGGAAAGAATGCTGAGGTGCAACCGGTTCCATTGAACGCATTCTTCAAATGTGACACCTTGTTACTAGTTTTTAGCCCAATCAGATCCCTAATGCAATAAAAGTCGTATCTCATAATTTTTAGTTGTATGTTCTTTTACGTTAGCACATGGACTTAGAAGAACTTTCTGAACTTCATGTATTACTTTATTCGACCAATTTCCCACTGCCAATTCCTTGAATCTGTAATCAGTCACATACCATCTGTCGGGAGCTACTGGCATCTAGAGAGCTAAAATATATAGTTGTAATACTTGCTTTCTGATCTTTGACGCCGTCGTGGAATATCATTTATTCCATATCACAAATCACAATCCAAATTATATTTAAGTTTCATACAAAATTACACAATTACTGAAACGAAAAATTAATAAATATAGAACGCAATTAAGCTTATTATAGCTTATGAAATATTTAACATAATATATGAGAAATATGCATACACTATGAAGCTCGTTTTTCATAATTAAAAATCAATGATGAACTAAGGATTACTGCCAGTAATCAAATTATTATAATATATTCTTGTCACACGCTGATACCATCTGTTGCAGCGTAAGCAAAAGAATATTGCTGTTTCGTGAACTAACACAAAAGAGTTACTTCATAAAACATCTGCATGGAATTTACGATCGTCTAGCTGTAGCCTACAGTCCATTATGTAAAAGCAAATTTAAGTTGCTTTTTATATTTTATGACTATGGTTAAGATTGCCTAGAAAAAAAACTAGTTTATATTATATTTTTAAGGAAAATACCATGGAGAAAAAAAGTAATCAGAAACGCTCTTATTGGAACTAAGGAAAATTGAGATAGAGAATGATCCAAATCTCGTATTAGACACTTATTTGTCATTCGACATTCAATGACAGAGATAGAGCTTACTGAAGATTCGCTACCGACGTTTATCCCAGAAGATGGAAACAATAACCGGCTGAGTAGGATTGGAGCTGAGATGGAATTCTCTAAAGATTTGTCAGTACTTATTATAGGCGTAGAGATTGGCGAAAGTGTCTTGTCTGCTGCAGCTGCACGGGTGGGGAAATGGAATCCCTTGAAGGCTTGATCACTTTAGCTGACTATCCTATAGAGGACGAAGATGACACAGTAAAACTATAAACGATCATTGACTGCAATATAACAACAGAGAGATGGAGAGAGAAGTGGATTATTCTAATCCATTTTATGGATGTGATTCTCTATTTGGGGAAATAGAAACCGGTGTTCAATAGTCTTTGTCGTCATCAACATATACATTCTCAAAGTAAAAATTATAGTAACTAGATTACAAAACTGACACATGACCAATGCAACATATATTACGAAGTGATCGAAAAGACTTAAAACAAATCGGTTAAAATTATTATCGGCTCAGGTTATACTAAAGATAACAGCAGAAATCAAGATGGCTAAGTACTTTGTTATAATTGTTAACTCAAAACTGATCGATTTTCTTTATTCTCCCAATATTTAACAGTAAACGATAATGTTAGGGATCGATTTATAAAATTCAATGAGATACTTGGTGTAATGGCTGAAGAGGTTTTCAACCTTATTTCCCCAGCAATAAAAACACTTATTGCTCTCAGTAACTATATGTTACAGACAGTCTTAAGATGGGGGCCTGACATCATGTTGGGCGAAGTATCTGGTAGCCAAACAAGGGTAAAAGGGAATTCCTTTAAATGAAATTTTTGTACATTCCTGCACTCATTATTTAAATTTGGTTTTATTTGATGCTGGAATCTTCACTATTCAAACCAAGTTATTGTTTTTTGTTTTTGCTCTTGCATGTTTATTTATTTTTAACTCCATAGAGTGTTTATGTTACTTTCTCAGGTAGCTTCATATTTCAATATTAAAGGATCAACGCAATGATACCATATTTTTCGTTATCTTCTAAAGAGAGTTTCTGGCACCAAATGAACATCCGAGAAGTCATCAAGAGGAGTAGACTTGCAGGATTTATTTGCGCTCGTAGTTGCACTACGAAGAAAATTGAACAGTCTGATAGATAACTGTACTCCTAAAGAGTTAGAAGAGGTAAAGGATGTATTAAAATCACTAAGTAAATACAATCTTTTGTTGTCTTTATATTTTGGAACAGAGTGCTAGACAAGGCTTTCAATTATCCATATCTTTACAGAAAAGTAATCTAGATCTGATAAAGGCATCTACTTAGGCGAAAAGTATTTATATCTCAACTGAAACAGATTGAAAATACAGTAACTGAGCTGGTTAAAAAATGTAATATTAATACATAACTAGCTGAACACATGCAGGCAGACACTTCCGTGAAGAAACACCTACGGAAATGCCAGAATCGGGAATTCACAGTGCACATGAAGGCAACACAGCGGAACAGGGGCAACCTTAGAATCTCTGAGGCCATCCTCATACACCAAAAGAAACCCAAGATCACCAACAGAAGATAGTTACAGGAAGCTAGCTGGTTGCTATAGCAACACCTTTCCGCGCATGTCCACTCCATACATGCTCACACATACATCGGCAACATTCGTCTATTTCTTGAAAATTGGGTCATAACCCCGAAATCTACATTAATTCACATATTTGTTTTCTTGTGATTTACCTTGCATTTACTTCGCATTGTTTTGACCTTACCCACGATCCTTTGTACAATATATATATATATATATATGTGTGTGTGTCTTTTAGTTTTGTTTATTTATGCACATCAACAAATAAGCCAATTGAATAATTCTGTGTGGTTGTTCAATTTGCTAGAAATAACTGCCAAATCTCTCTCATCCTATGTTTTTGTTAGCATTAAGGAAAGGGAAAAAATAGAATTGATATTTTTGATTTTGTTCGGCTCTATGAAGTTAATTTTTTTAATGCCTTCATCCATTACTTGATACAAGAAAAAAGAAATTGGCAAAATCCTGACCAAAGCAGAGAAATTGTAATTTAACAAAAACATCTTAAAAAAAAAAAAAATTGTAACTTAACAAAAAGAGAAAGAAAAGGTTGTATTCGAAAGCCAAAATATGTTTTTTTAGCTGAGGTGTAATTTTATAATTAAAACAAATTCAAAATTTATATTTCGGAACATAAGACTTAACGTTATCTGGTGTATGGTCAAATTCAAATGGGTAGAAGACCTAAAACAAATGTGTGTGTGGTTGGGCCTTTAATAGTCAGGGGTCAATTTCAGTTCCATCGTAGAAAGGAATTCAAAGGAATTCAGCCATTCCCTCTCACTCTCTCACTTTCTTTCTCACTTCCTCTCTCCCTTACTCGACACACGCGTCAGATTTAAGTATCTTAATTTTCCTATTGAGGCTGTTACTGCTTCGTTGGCCCAGTAGGCATGGGTGTTGAGCTGCAGTAATAATACACCACATAGGTGGCTGTTTTTAAATCTCTTCCAGAATTTATAAGAGATCTAATTAAAAATTTTTTATTTAAGCAACAGAATTTCTTTCAACAATTTCTTTCTCTAAAGCATGACACACGCATCAGGTACGTACAAAAAAACAAAAAACAAATTGGTGTATTAATATTATTGATAAAAAAATTCCACGATGACATTGCAGAGAGTGGAAAAGTATTTGGATACCTAAAAGAAATTCAATGTTCTCTGATTCTGTTATAATCAACACAGTTAAAATATCACAGCTTTGTAAGAATATAGCCTCCAAATTCAGAGCTGATTTGACATGATAGCTAACATAAACGTATTAGTATTTTTAGAAATCAAGAAATCTGACATTAACCTCAATTAAAATGAACTCACACAAAAGTTCCTTTCATTTAAAGACACGTTGAAAGCGTTAATAAGTACGGGCAGTGTAGTAAACTCAAATGTCGCACTAATGACCATTAACAGTGTACTTAAATTCATGATCACCAATGATATACTTCCTAACCTGTCCGTACTATATCATATACCTCTGACTTCACCGGTTGCTAACGTCATTGTGGAACGATCTTTTAGGTGATTCATCTACATTATATGCATCATATCTTCTATAATTGGCAATGAAAGATTACCTAGATTAGCTTCGATTTCTATATCTCTCTCCTTTAAAAGATATATGACTGATGAGATGGATTACAGCACAGCAGTCGTAAATAACTTTACAAAACTAGAAGCTTTACTAATCATGAAATAGTAGTTGCTGTATGTAATTTTTGTTTTGTTTTCGTTTTACGGTTTATTGTGTGTTTTATGATGTTTTGATTTTAAATACAATAACGATTAATGGAACCTTCTTTTTCTTATGTTTTGATTTTGAAATACAAAATCTGCAACTGGTTTCAGCCATTGGACTGCAGCCACGTTAGGTCACTGACTTGAAGAGTTTAGTCGATCGGATAGAAAACAATATTTATAATCTTTAAAATCCTTTCAGTGATTTTGACGAACTGTAAAGCTATGGAACGTAAACAAACCAACACCGATTTTTCAACTGGTGGGGGGAAAATACAAACACACAAAT
Organism: Octopus sinensis; assembly: GCF_006345805.1. Lineage (NCBI taxonomy): Eukaryota > Metazoa > Mollusca > Cephalopoda > Octopoda > Octopodidae > Octopus > Octopus sinensis. Next base: position 29,740,436 of record NC_043013.1, read on the forward strand.
GTGCATATATGTGTGTGTGTATGTATGTATGTATGTATTTATGTATTTATGTATGTACGACAGGCTTCCACTCAATTTCCATCTTGTAAATTCAGTGGTCAACTTGGGGTAATGGTAGAAGACACTTGCCCAAGGTCCAGTGCTGTGAAACTGGACCCGAAGCTACACGGCTGCAAAATGAGCTTCGTAACCATACAGGCATACTTGCTCCTTTACGTGGTTATGCATACACTTCTTTAAAACTGTATTTTCCTTGTTTCAAGATGTGAAGTAGAAAATATAATATATTCAATGAATTCGAAATTAACTTACGCCATTTTTTTCATCTGCCCGTTCTTTTCTTTTTAGAACCTGGATACTCCTCTGCTCCTATCATCATTGTCACTATGTCTGTGGTCGAAACAATTATCTTCCATCTTCTCACTAGTGTCGTTAGTTAAGTAGTAAGGCAACATACGTTTTTAGAGCCACAAGAAATATTAATTCAATATGATATGCATCACTTTCAGAAATCCTACATGCACACACACACACACACACACACCACACACACACACACACACACACACACACTGTATCAGATGTACGACTGTTACACATACGAGGAGGTACCCGAAAGTAACCGGAAACGTTCTCTGTAGGACAAACCCGTTGTAGTTCAGGCTACCACCGCTAGAAGCCACTTGATGCATCAGTCTGCCGACAGCGGCGTTCACTGAGGTCGTACTGCCACGTGGTGCGTCTTTGTTTTGCAATGCTTCTCCCCTGTTCGTCGATTTTTGCGATGGCTGAAACGAAGAAACAGCATGCCTCAAACAGCTTACAAGGACGCTGCCATGAGCATAAAATAAGTTTAAGCCTAGTTTTCTCGTTTTAGGAATGGTCTCTTGTCGCTTTGAAGACCAACTTCGTTCAGGGCGATCGCCAACCTCTTGAACGAATGAAAACATCACGAAAATTCATGAAGTGATGTTGAAGGACTATCACCAAAGAATTAATGGACTTGTTGATATGACTGGTGTACCTTGGAGCTTATGTCAACGAATTTTGATCGAGGAATTGCAAATGAAAAGAGTTGCAGCAATATTTGAGCTCCGCTTGCGCACGGAAGTGTGAGACAGTTTTTGATCAAAAATGGTATGACCCTGCTTACCCACCTTCCCTATTCACCTGATCTTGCTTCCTGCAAATTTTTTCGTTCCCCCGAATGAAAAATGTCCTTAAAGGAAAACGTTTGCCAGACTTTGAAGAGGCGAAGAAAAAACGATGGAGGCGTTAAAAGGCATTACTTCGCGAGGGTTTCATGTCTGCTTCGAACAATGGAAAACGCGTCTGAACCGATACATTCTTTCAAATGGAGAATACTTTGAAGGCGATAAAAGTGTAAACATGTAAAACTATGTGAATAAAATGATAGTGCAAAATCCCAGTTTCTTATGGGTACCCCTCAGATTACCATAGTCCCGTCTGCTTCTAGTATAGTGGTCAATCAACTACTTTACATAGTACTGTCATTAGTTGTGAAGTACTGAAATACAGAGCAAAAGAAGAAGTTATCAAGTTTATATTATTAGTTCCTACGTACGTTAAACCATTATGGTTGCTTGGAACCCTTTTGCATATTCGTTAAGCATCCGAATGTACTTGGAACACCAAATGCATGGTTTCAAGAAACCATAATAGTAAAACGTACGTAGGAACTATTGATATAAACTTGTGCTTACCACAATTCCTCATACGCACACACACACACACACACACACACACACACACACACACACCACACACACACACACACAATTTGCAGAAAACGGAGAATACATATATAGAATAATCAATTTGTTATCATAGCCCAGTCAAATGAATAAGTTCATTCATATTGCCTATGCTGCGTTTCGGCTAATTGCTAACAATTCATATTTACACTTTTAAAGTGAATTATGAAGTCGAAAAAAGCAAAATGCCTCCTCAGGACATGATTGACTGATATTTTTCACATCCGAAGTGATAGAGAGTTTATTCGGATCGGAATAAACTGCGTGCGCGCGCATATATATATACATATATATATATATATATATATATATATAATATATATATATATATATATATATATTATATATATATTGCATGGAAAAACATGGTCGTGACTTAGTATTTCTATAGCACACTGCTTTGGATATTCGGACAGTCTGATGTAACGAATAATTCATTCAAAATAACCACCTGAAGAAACGCGTTTCACACCTCTGACGGATGATAGTAATTACGCAATGTTAATTATATCATCTCACCTTTGTACTACGAGTGTGATTTTGTGTGGAAGCAATTGTAGTGATATGGACTAAAGAACGTCGTTCAATCTATTTTCTCTTCTCTCTCTCTCTATCTCCCTCTCTATCTATACATATATACATATATATGTATCAATATATAAATATACACACACCTTCATCGAAAACACATTCATTGAAAGTATATTCTGCGCAAGACAGACTGAACGAAATACAAATTGATCGAAGACATAAGTTACTGTAAAGTATATCGAAAGACGTATTGGTCTAAAAATATTGATGAAAATATATATTCTGAAAAAACAACAACAAAAAAAAACAACAAACAAGAAAAACAAAACAAAACAGAAAGAAACACCCCCACCCTACAAAACGAGAAATACAAACAAATTTATTCCAAATAATTCTTTTTTAAAATGATAAGAAATGATAATTGTTTTAAAACGAAATTTATTTTCAATTTATTTTCAGATTAGCTGTTTTATTAGAAACATAATTTTATCTCGAATAACTTTTTTAAAGAACATATTGTAAATTTTAAATGATAAAAAGAAATTTTATTTTTGAATAAAATATATTTTCAATTATGTGTTGTGTTAGTGCGTTGTGTGTGTGTGTGTGTGTGTGTGTGTGTGTATGTGCGTGTTTGTGTATGTCTTTTATATATAACGTTCAAAAATAAATATTTGGATGTGCTAATTTCTTTAATGGCCATAGCAATAAGAATCATTCCTAACATTAACACACGAGCACAACAGACTTTATGTTCTGAATATATTTGATTAGACCTGAATAATTTGAGCAAATGGTAGAGAGGCGAGTCATTGGTGTAAACATTTAAAAAAAACTTTTTATTAAAAAAATTGCATTCATTTAATTCGTTTTTCTCAGTGCGTCTTGGGCATTGAAGCGAACTCAGGCATTGGTTGAAGTGATATATAAGTGTTTGTTACTAGTAGACTTGATTGAGGAGAACCAATCGTGTTTTTTGGTGCTAAATTTGAAATCATGATATCAAGTTAACTGGGATTCCTTCTTGCAATTTTGCAGAAGTAAGACGCAATCTTTAATTCCCTTACTTAATGCCAACCATATCTGTGAAAATATAGTGGTAACAGTTGTGGCTTAGGAGTGTTTTGATTCTTATTTTTAGTAAAGCTGGTGTCTTTTAAAAAAAGTGACATTACTATATATAATTCTTTTATATAATTCTATTAATTTTCCCTATACAGTTTTAGCTTGCAGCCACAAACATTAATATTGTTTTGTGCGTGTGTGTATGTATGTGTGTACACACACACACACACA
>NC_043013.1:29751537-29774037 GCF_006345805.1 Octopus sinensis
TGTCCTCCCCAACATCGCTTGACAACCGATGCTGGTGTGTTTACGTCTCCGTAACTTAGCGGTTCGGCAAAGAGTTCGATAGAATAAGTACTAGGCTTACAAAGAGTAAGTCCTGGGGTCGATTTGCTCGACTAAAAGCGATGCTCCAACATGGCCACAGCATGACTGAAACAAGTAAAAGAGTAAGAGTATAATATTCTTGCCAAATTTTCGTGTATGTTTCTAGGGCAATTTGCATACATTTCTTTAGTGTCGTTCCCGCGTATATACGATGGGATCCTGAAAAGTTCTTGGCTTTAAGAGTATCGCGAAAGGCCTGGCTGAGGCCCAACTCTCCGAGTTCTTTTACAGGTTTTAGAAAAACTGAAGGGCTGCTGCAATAGTGTGTGAATCTGAGAGGGGAATATGATGGATAAAATTATATCTAACTGATCCTTCTGAATTTTCTCTTACCTAAAGCTCGGGACTTTTCAACACCCCTCGTGTGTGTGTGTGTGTGTGTGTGTGTGTGTGTGTGTGTGTGTGTGTATGAAGATTTAATATTATTTTCATACATATATTTATATTATGTTTGTGCATCTTATTTCTATAGGTAGAGGCATGCGCGCATGCACACTCACACACACACAGAAATATTACAGATATCAAATTCACACATCTGTAAAAATATGTGTGAATAAATGAGTGCGTATAATGCGTGTGAATTATGAGTGTGAATAATGCGTGCGAATATATGAGAGTTTATAATGCGTGTGAATGTATGTATATGCTTCATAACTATCTTCTCGACAGGAAGCAGATATAATAGATGCTAAAATCGTAATCTTTAATCGATCATTCCGATCGAATGGGTCTTCATTTTCGCTGTTTTTTTTCCCCCGAAACCTCGTCGTTTATTGAATGGTCAGCATGGAAATCGACGCAAGAAGTATTAAAGAATCGCTTGGTCGTACGAAGAATATGACAGTAATCTTAATGTAAAAGAAAAATTCCTACGACAAAAGGAAACATACCAGGTGATAATAATGAAGCGGCTGCTGTCGTTTCCCTTAACGAAAACTTCATTATACCGGAGCACTATGGAGTAATCCAAATCAGTTTTCTCTCACTTAAATGCCTGATCAGATTCTACTGGGAAGAACACACAATCTCCATCATTATTACGTAAATGAAGTTATCGAAATTCATCTGATGTAATGCACGGTTGGTTCGCAATGAGTTTTGTCGTGGGATTAACTCGTTCCTTTTCTCAAATGTAAGATACAGCAACAACAGAAATATTAACAACAACAGCAGCAGCAACAAAAACACCAACAACAAATGCAACATCAGCAACAGCAACAACAGCTGACGCTTATCGGATAGTTATTTATTCTAATCAAAATCATTCTTGATCATAATGAAGTAATTTTTGTTTTTTTCTCCGATTAATATAAATTATAACCGATGCACATAATATTAAACAGTCTGTCAAACCTTTGCCATTCTACGTTGCTTTTTAATTTGCTGTTCTTTCTTAATTTATTCAGATTTGGAACAAAATGAAGTTAAAGAGAAAATTGTACAAATATATTTTGGAATATTTATGCTTGCCATGTATAAAAAAAAAAATTATCTAAATATTCAAATATATCATTTTACACTCACAATGAAAAACATTAAAAACTAATAAATCGTGATTTCCAAATCTCCTCTCTCTCTCTCCCCCTTTTCTCTCTCTCTCTTTCTCCCTCTCTTCTACGTGTATCGTCGCTTTTGCTTCTTCTCTCTCTGTAGCTCTCTGTCGATTCTAGAACTCTCTGCCATGGTTTGACCAATGTACATTCTGTGAGGAATTTGGTTTGTTTTCTCTTTAGTCTTCGGAGTTTTTTTTTTCCGTTATAAGTTTTGGGTGTATGGGGTGGGAGTGGGGGTAGGGTGCATTCCGATAAATAGATTTTAATAAAATCAACTGAAATCAATAAAATCAAATTGAAATAAATACTGGGATTGACATGATGAATAATGTACTTGAAGGATGTGCCATACAATGGCTGCATTCCTGGGAATGAAACCAATAGATGAATTATAAAAGAATATGTGCGCAGGCGTATATTTGTTAAGGCGGCGAGCTGGCAGAAACGTTAGCACGCCGGGCGAAATGCGTAGCCGTATTTCGACTGCCGTTACGTTCTGGGTTCAAACTCCGCCGATGTCGACTTTGCCTTTCATCCTTTCGGGGTCGATTAAGTGAGTACCAGTTGCGCACTGGGGTCAATATAATCGACTTAATCCGTTTGTCTGTCCTTGCTTGTCCTCTCTGTGTTTAGCCCCTTGTGGGTAGTAAAGAAATAGGCGTATATTTGTTAGTGTGTCAGTGAGTATGTGTGTGTGAGTGAGAATGTGTGTGTGTGTTGTACAAATCGAAGAACTAGATGGACAGGTAAATACATATCCCAGACATCGGTACAATAAATAGAATCGATTCTTTGACCTTACCAAATAAGATATGTCGTTTATCTTCAGAAAATGAGCTTCACTTGACCTTTCCAAGAAAAGTCCAGTTTCTCTTTGCAACGGCTAGTGATGTGAGACAAAGTAGAATATTGGCTTTTTAATTAGTAGGCGTGTTGACGGAGGCCATGGCATTTACAGACCTTTCTAATCGTCCTAATCTTAAGAGATTAATGCAGTTGAAGTTTACCATACATTTCTATACATTGACTCCTATGGGAAATAAACGTAGGAGCTGTCAAATCTCAGTCATATCACTCTAAGACAGTGCTTCCCAAAGCAGGCGGTAGCAACCCCTGGGAATCAGTAGAAACTGTTATATAGGTACAGAGAACGAAGTAGTGAAGATGATAGATGAGAATCATCTGGTAATATTGCTTTGATATAGGAGGGCGAGAGGTGTGTGGAGGTTAGTCGATACCAGTGACGTCATTATCTGACAACTATTTTATCTTAATGATCCTGAAATAATGAATGTTAAAGTTGTTTTCGGCGTGATTTGAAACCGGAACGTATGAAGTCGTAAGAAATACTGCATGGCTTTTTTCTTGACGCTGTTACAATTCTGTCAGCTTACTGCTCTTACTCTACGAGTTACACACAAACAAATATAGGTATTATATTATTTCAGATAACAAGGCGGCGAACTGGCAAGAATCGTTAGCACTCAGAGCAAAACGTTTAGCGGCATTTCACCCGTCTTTACGTTCTAAGCTCAAATTCCGCCGAAGTCGACTTTGCTTTTTATCGCTTTCGGGATCGATAAAATAAATACCAGTTAAGTACGGGGATCGATTTATTCCTTTCCCCGGAATTACTAGCCTTGTGCCAAAATTTGGAACCAATACGGTCTTGACACGTTTGCTTTGAGATTCCAAGTCAATAGCGTAGCTGAGAGTGGACGAGACAAGGAGCAACGCTTTTATGGTGGCATCACTTTTGGGTCTGTTGTATAAGTCTGTATAGACTGTGAAGAAATAAATCTGAAATGTATTTTCTGTTGGGAATCTGGTGGTACAATCTTCGGCGTGCACCAAGCGGTACAACACTGTAGCTACGCCACTGATTTAAGTTGTCTTTTAATGGTGATGAATGTGCGGACAACAACTTCTTCTATGATTTATCTAATTTCATTGAATTGTAACAAAGACATTGAAAAAAGTGTTTGTAAAACGTGCGGGTGGGTGGGTGGAGCGGAGAATGATAATTAGAAAAAAAAGAGAAAAGCTTGTGATGATCTTCAAAGAGCATTTGAACAAATTTTTATCTGAGATACCGGATGAATCAATCTCGCTACAGGAGACACAAAGAAGAGCAGTTCCATCCAACTGGCTAATTCACACGAAAAGAAACCCAATAACACAAGAAAGCGGTGGGCGTTCTTTGGTCTACTTTCTACGTCTCTTCATTGGTAAATTTTCTCGCCTAGAGTTTATTTTATTTGAACTTGTCGACGAGGAACTGTGTTTGTACGAGGGGCGTTCAATAAGTAATGCCCCTGACCCACTTCCCATAGCAGTAGAGCAACGAAACTTGGCACAGTTATTAGTCTTTTTCTACATAGGAACCACCCAGAGTTACGCATTTCTCCCATCGTTTGATGCGGCTCTGGAGACCGTTTTTGTAGAAGAACCCAGCTTGGTCCTCCAACCTCAACGTGACTTCAGAAATCAAGGCTGCATCATCTGGGAAACGCTTTCCTTTCAAAAACAACTTCATGATTGGGAAGAGGTGAAAATCAGAGGGTGCAAGGTCAGGAAAGTAGGGGGGATGGGGAGGAGTTCATAGCCATACGCCTGTGCTTCTGATTTGGCGACAAGCAAGTTGTGGACCGGAGCGTTGTCCTGCAGGAGGAGGATGCCTTTGCTGATCTTGCCCTGCCTCTTGATTTTGATAACTTCTCTTAATTTCCTCAAAAGTGAAGCATAATAGGCTCCTGCAATTGTGGTACCCTTTGCCAGGAAATCTGTCATCACTACTCCGTCCTGGTCCCAGAAGACTGTGAGCATGACCTTGTCAGCGGAGGGCTGCACCCTTGCCTTCTTTGGAGGGGGTGAGTCACGGTGCTTCCACTGGATTGACTGGGCTTTGGTCTCTGGATCATCGTGATGGACCCAGGTTTCATCCTGTGTAATCAGTCTTTTGAAAAATTTTGATTCATCTTCTTGGCACATCTCCAAATTCACCCTCGAGCACTCGACGCGTTCTTGCTTCTGGAAAGGCGTGAGCAACCTGGGAATCCATCTGGCAGACACCTTTTGCATATGCAAATGGTCATGAATGATAGTTTCCACAGACCCGGTACTAATCTTGACCTCATGGGCTATTTGGCGAATAATTATGCGTCGATCTTCCAAAATGGCAGCCTCAACTTGACGGACAGATGCCTCATCAATGGCAGAAGGGGGCGACCAGATCTGGGAGCTGTTTCCACAGAGTTCCGGCCATGTTTGAATTCACGATGCCAGCGTTTTATAAGGTCCATTTCATCAAAAGTCTCCCGTGGTGTGCGTCCTTTCAAATACAAAAACCGGATCACTGCTCGACACTCAACAGGCTCCATTTCACACTTGACTCGGTTCAAACACCTGTAAATCAGAAACCACAATTAATTCAGAGCTGTAATTTGCCACTTAATCTATAGAGATATAAATGATTGCACATGCTAGATCAAACAACTGCAAGTGGGTCAGAGGCATTACTTATTGAACGTCCCTCGTATTTCAATATTCTTTTTTGCGGTTGCTTTATTGTTGCACTCATTTAGCCCAAGGTCAACTCTGATTGACCAAAATACTAGATCAAAGCATTCAAGCTATGACTATCACGTCAATTTCCTGGGATAATGAAATCAGGAGATCATAATATGTTACACTCTTTTCTAAGACCGAAAGCTACGGTATGAGTTAATAGGGGTGTTACTTTTAGCAGGTTCGATCATTCGCTTGGTTATAACTCGGTCAGTATTTGTGTATATTTAAACTTTTGCGTAAGAGAGAGAGAGAGAGAGAGAGTGTGTGTATTTGTGCGCGTGTACTACGATTATGCGTTCATTAAAGACACTTTGCAAGTGCATGAATATATATATATATATATATATATGTATGTATGTATGTATGTATGTATGTATGTATGTATGTATTTATGTATGTATGTGTGTGTGTGTATGTATGTATGTGTATGTATGTATATATATATGTGTGTGTGTGATTGTATAAGAATCAGTGTGTGTTTGTATATAGGTGTGTTTGTTTACCGTTTTATATATTGGCGAAGGCTTATGCTGGGATTAAATGATACTTTTGAAGTAACTGAAGCATTTAAACCACAGAGACAAACAACGTATTTGATTGGATGAAAATGGAAAAAGAGAAAAATTAAACAGCACCAAATCATTTAAATACAGGTCACACATGAGCAGACCATCTTTTAATGTTGGATATCAACGAAATACGCTACAAGATGAATGAGAGTAAATATAAAAGGTTAATTGACTAAATAATCCTTTACTGGCAAATATTGTTGCAAGGGATTTTTGCTGTTACTGACCACAAAATACGATGAAACAGAAAGAGAAGAAAAAAAAATAACGAGTATGGTAAACACAGGGAAAAGGAAATCTTTACGCTGTAATAAACCTCGATACGGATTATGTTTGTTCCGAATTTTTTTTTTACTCTTACAAAATCAGCACCGGTAGATCACGAACCAATCATAAACTGTTTTGTTTTTTCGAGCACTTTTAGTTTTTGTTAAAAAAAAAAATAAATGATTTATTTAACCGTGAGTAATTCAGTATATCAGTGTTTAGAATGTTTCTTTTTTTTTTTATAGTTACGGTCTCTAAATAAACAAAAACACAATAAATATATACACAAACACTAAATAGATATACACAGAAGCATTGCTTGCATTTCTTTCTTTTAGAAACACTTGTAAACGTATTACTTTCAAGTTCTGCCCACGCATAAACACACCTATACACACATAATGTCAAAACCATAGCCGTTACGCGTGAGCGAGTATTAAATGGCAACAGGCACCATTCTTTTGCTAATTGATTTTAGGTACCTATGCTTAGCCAATAAGGATAGACACCCTCGTGCTTCTCCAACATTTTAGACCAACAGAACATCAAGGATATGACAAACAGAAGGAGAAAGGGATACGCCAGTACGAGGATTGTACTCAATTCCGGGCGAGTAGACTGGAACAACGGGAAATGAAGCATCTTGCTCAAGGACACAACGCTCTATCTAGTTCATGATTTGAACCCATGACTTTATCAATGTATGCCAAACACCCTAACGCGCACATGCACACACACATACATGTAAACATGTATATAAAATACTAAAATTTAGAAGTTAATGCAAACTATCCAACACAGAAAAACAAATCATGATATATAAGCTCTAAAATAAATTCGGAAAATTGTAGTGTACAAGTCGACCTCATGACTTTTAGACTTAGATTCTGAGTTAGGTCTTTTCTACTCTAGGCACAAGGCCCAAAATTTTGGGGGAGGGGGCCAGTCGATTAGCTCGATCCCAGTACGCAACTGGTACTTAATTCATCGACCCCGAAAGGATAAAAGGCAAAGTCGACCTCGGCGGAATTTGAATTCAGAACGTAGCGGCAGACGAAATACCTATATTTTTTTACTTCCCACAAGGGGCTAAACACAGAGAGGACAAACAAGGACAGACAAACGGATTAAGTCGATTACATCGACCGCAGTGCGTAACTGGTACTTAATTTATCGACCCCGAAAGGATGAAAGGCAAAGTCGACCTCAGCGGAATTTGAACTCAGAACGTAAAAAACAGACGAAACACGGCTAAGCATTTCACCCGGCGTGCTAACGTTTCTACCAGCTCGCTGCCTTAAAATTCTGGGTTAGGTTTATAAATGACGTATAGGTCAAGCCCCACACATACAGAAAGCTACTGGGAAGCCAAAAATAAGACCTAAATCAGAATAGACTCTGGTAATTTGTGGCAAAAGCATATGATAAAGCCTACCACTTAAATCGAGACAGTAACTGTAATTCATTTGTCTGAATGGATTCTTTTACTCTTTTACTTGTTTCAGTCATTTGACTGTGGCCATGCTGGAGTACCACCTTTAGTCGAGCAAATCGACCGCAGGACTTATTCTTTGTAAGCCTAGTACTTATTCTATCGGTCTCTTTTGCTGAACCGCTAAGTTACGAGGATGTAAACACACTAGTAAGCGATGTTGGGGGGGGGGGCAAAACAGACACTTAAACACACACACACACATATATATACATACATATATATATATATACATATATACGATGGGCTTCTTTCAGTTTCCGTTTACCAAATCCACTCACAAGGCTTTGGTCGGTTCGAGGCTATAGTAGAAGACACTTGCCCAAGGTGCCACGCAGTGGGACTGAACCCGGAACCATGTGGTTGGTAAGCAAGCTACTTACCACACAGCCACTTCTGCGCCTATAATTGTTTATAATGAATAGCAAGAAAAGCTAAAACAGAAACCGATAGATGTATTGTTACCCTAGGTCGAGTGTAGCGAATATTCTTGGGAGTTTGTACCCAAATTGCAAATAATATTCTGAAAAGAATAATTATCATAATTATTCATAGTGGTATTTACAGAATACACCACCACACACACACACACACAAACACACACACACAAATACCTCATTTGCAGGAATATGTGATTGTAATAAAAATCATTATATGTGTTTGTACAAGGTGGCGCGCTGGCAGAATCGTTAGCACGTCGGGCGAAATGCTTAGCGGTATTTTGTCTGCCTTCACGTTCTGAGATCAAATTCCGCCGAGGTCGACTTTGCCTTGCATCCTTTAGGGGGTGGGGGTGATAAAATAAGTACCAGTTACGTACTGGGTTCGATGTAATTTACTATGTTCTCTCCTCAAATCTCAGGCCCTGTACCTATAGTAGAAAGAATTATATGTGTTCGTACTCACGGGTTAATCGACTTTTTAAGTTGCTGGACTTGTGTCTAAATTTGAAACAATTGTTTTATATTAAACTCAATGTTGAAATATTACTTAGGTTCACCAAACACGAGTTTTAGTCGGAAATATTTGTAACAGTCTGTAAATGGTGTTCAACGACTCATAGGAGTTCTCTTCCCTTGGTTGACCACACTGTTAAAAGTTCGCTTCTCATTCCTTGTCGTATAAGATGAATTCTTGATTTGGAGAGATTTTTCAGGTTTAAAATGATCGACTTTTACCTCAAAGTTTACAGTATATATGTATTTAACGGTCATAATATTTAGAGTAAATGTATGAGAAATTATTATACATATAAATTTACATAGTTTGCTTCCTACGTACGTTTCACCGTTGTTGTTGCTTGAAACCTCTTATCCAGAACGAATAGTCAAGGGAACAACTTATTGCATTATGTTACAGGGATCAAATATCTGTTTAGCGGTCTTATGATTCGGCTTCTTACGTTAACAATAGTATTCATCGGCAAGAAAAAAACAATATTCAAAATTTCTCGTTTGTGTTGTGCACGCTGCAGTTATCGCAAAATGTTGCCATCACAAAATAAAAACGGAGAGAAGCAAAACGGTTACGGTCGAATATGCTAGAAATTTACTGGTAAGATTTTGGAGCATTAGAACTAATTCGATATTGAAAAGCAGGTCGTTGGCCAGAGAAAGACTTAACAGAAGGTTGCTCCCCACAACAAAAAGAAGCTTGCCGTTAATTACATCAAATTTGCCGAGCATTATATTTAGAGAGATTATATTATGGAAACTATTGAACAAAAGATTACATTATAGAAAGACATCACCAAATGAGAGATCAAAGGTAGAAAATCGCAACAATTCATAAAAGCTAGGACTAAGGTCGTTAACCGCTATTATTGTGAATGTAAAGGATTAATTTGTGGAGAATGAGCAAAGTATAATCTTTATTCCACACGTACACTGCACAGCTTTACTCACCAGCTTATCTAACTAGATACATACATTTCGACACAATCCAATATGTAATTTAAGAATAAGCAAAAATTTGATTTCATGTCTGATATATCTCTCTTCGTGGAGGTACATGGCCAAGTGGTTAGAGCAGCGGACTCGCGGTCGAGGATCGCGGGTTCGAATCTCAGACTGGGCGATGTGTGTGTTTATGAGCGGAACACCTAAGCTCCACGCGGCTCCGACAGAAGGTAATGGCAAACTTCTGCTGACTCTTTCGCCACAACACTCTCTCGCTCTTTCCTCCTGCATCTTGCAGCTCACCTGCGACGGACCGGCGTACCGTCCAGGTGGGGAACCTATACGCCAAGGAAACCGGGAAACCGGCCCCTATGAGACAAGCGTGGCTCGAGAAGGAACAAACAACAACAACAATCTCTCTCTCTCTCTCTCTCTCTCTCTCTCTCTCTCTATATATATATATATATATATATATAGGCGTAGGAGTGGCTGTGTGGTAAGTAGCTTGCTTACGAGCCACATGGTTCCGGGTTCAGTCCCACTGCGTGGCACCTTGGGCAAGTGTCTTCTACTATAGTCTCGGCCGACCAAAGCCTTGTGAGTGGATTTGGTAGATGGAAACTGAAAGAAGCCCGGCCTATATATATATGTATGTATGTATGTGTGTGTATATGTTTGTATGTTTGTGTTTGTCCCCCCAACATCGCATGACAATCGATGTTGGTGTGTAACATTGCGGTTCGGCAAAAAAGACCAATAGAATAAATACAAGGCTTACAAAGAATAAGTCCTGCGTTCGATCTGCTCTACTAAAGGCGGTGCTCCAGCATGGCCACAGTCACATGACTGAAACAAGTAAAAGAGTAAAAGAGTATATATATAACCAAAATGGAGACGAACACCATTCCTCCATGGAATCAGCTTGAAAAATTAAGATATCAAGATATTTTTCGTAACACGAAACAACTGGTAGCCTTAATATACAAATAAAGAAATTTTATCCAGCAGTGCGGTGTTGAGCACTCATTCTCATTGTTCGATATATATATATATATATACTTATATAACTACACACACACACACACACACGTTCATAAACACCGGATTTGTAAAGTAGTGGTCTCTCTCTTTCTATCTACGCACACACACACACACACACACACACACACACATATCTGTATGTCCATACGTATGTATATACACATAGCGTTATAGTCAAGTTAAAACAACAAACTCTGAAACGAATACCTACTCTAGAAAAATAAAGCCATTAGGTTTTCTCATGCATATTATGGGCAAATTTATTGAGTCAGCAAATCAAAACGCAACATCATGAATTTGGATGTAAACACGACTGAAGCACATTCTAATCAGCCTATAATAATAAAAATATAAAAGCGATTTTATTTGTTTTTATGTTTTTGAAATGGCATAGTTCAGATGTTTACCTTTCAATCTAACACAACCAAATAAATCAAATAAAAGCTTAGCTGTGTCAGATCAATAAAATATAATACCGTATCACTACTTTACAATACCACTAGTGTTCGTGTGTGTGTGTGCGTGTGTGCGCGAGTATTTATATTACTCTGTGAGTGTATATATATATATATATATAGGCGTAGGAATGGCTGTGTGGGAAGTAGCTTGCTTACGAACCACATGGTATAGTATATACAGGCTATAGTAGAAGAAAATTGCCTAAGGTGCTACTGTGTGACAACTTCGGCAAATGTCTTCTACTATAGCCTCGGACCCACCAAAGCCTAGTGAGTGGATTTGGTAGACGGAAACTGAAAGAAGCCTGTCGTATATATGTATATATATGTATGTGTGTGTGTATATGTTTGTGTGTGTGTGTTTGTCCCCACAACATCGCTTGACAACCGATGCTGGTGTGTTTACGTCCCCGTAACTTAGCGGTTCGGCAAAGGAGAACGGTAGAATAAGTACTAGGCTTACAAAGAATAAGTCCTGGGGTCGATTTGCTCGACTGATGGCGGTGCTCCAGCATGGCTGCAGTCAAATGACTGAAACAAGTAAAAGAGTAAAAGAGTAGGATATGATTTGCTGGAAATTTGGCGGTTATTTCTTGCTAGGCGAATGACCACGTAGATGTCCTCTTGGACTAACTTCTAGCTGCTTTGCAATGTCAGAAGTCTTCGAACGGGGTTCATCTTCCACAATTCTCTTCAAACAGCGAAGCTTCCTTTCCGAGGGCCCAGGTCGGACGGGACGAGAATCTGTTGATTCTTTTCCTTGGTTTTTGAATTGCACTATAATTCTATTAACAGTAGCAAGAGGAACTTGAAGATTTTCGGCAATTTTTCGCTGGCTAAAACCAACCTAAGGGTGAAAAATTGAATATTAATTTGATTAATATCAATTTAAAACCAGTGGTCTAGCATATAGAAAAATCTGCAGATTCAGGAAAATTATATTACATAGATAGGGTCATCCCTCTTATATGTATGTATGTATGTATGTATGTATGTATGTATGTATGTATGTATGTATGTATGTATGTATGTATGTATGTATGAATGTATGTATGTATGTATGTATGTACATATAACAACAGATAGATAATGTGTAAATCCACTACAGCTGTTTCCAACGAGTTTTCAATTAATTAACAGAGATGTTACGTGATTATGTAAAAGAAATCTTACGTCATTAGAAAAAAACCAATATCCAAAAACACTCGAAAGCCGACAGCTTCTGCAACTTCATGATTCTATGACCATTGCCGGTCATATGAATATATGTGTGTGTGTGTATGTGTGTGTAAAGAGAGAAAAGGATCAATACATACATGCTTATATACATACATATCTATATGTAAATACCTATATCTACGTATCCATACATGTGAAAACACACATACTGACAAACACTTATATACACATACTTACTAAGCTTAGCCGTCACTCGCAAGCGAGAATGATTCTGTACGACGTCTTCGTTGCTAGTTGTGTTTTAGGCTCCTATATAGTCGCAAGCAGACAAAGACACCCTCAAAACCCTCCGACCCTTGATCCACCTATGACGTGGAGAGAGATGCACTACCAATCACCTGTTATTCATTTTCAGCTGATTAGAGAGGAACAGCGTGAAATGAAGTGCCTTGTTGAAGGAATCGGGCCTACGCCCTTATATGTTAGGCCATTAATGTAAATTCTCAGCAACGCAGCTTCATATATTATACGTGTGTAGAATGCATAACTATTTATACAAGAGATGCATCTATCTATCTATCTATCTATCTATCTATCTATCTATCTATCTATCTATCTATCTTTTATTATTAATATTATCATTATTATTATTATTATTGTCATTTACTTTTAATCTGCATGTTTGATGCAATCACTTGCCGGGGCACACCCAGCGCCCTAGGGCAAGTGAAGGTTAAGAGTTGTTGAAATATAGCTGAAAGCTTGGGGAGGGGAAGTAGAGAAATATTTCCATGTAATACAACACAAACATTTACATTGATAGGGTTTTTCTAAGGATGTGGGCAGTACTTGTTAGCACAATCTTTTGGATTTCCTTGAGACATGGTTCTCCAGGGATATTGTCTAAGTGTTTCTGACATCCCTTTTTTATCATACCTAGGGCACCTACAATAACAGGAACAGTTTTTGTTTTAAGATTCCACATCTTTTGTATTTCGATTTCCAGGTCCTTATATTTACTAAGTTTGTCAAATCCCTTTACAGATATATTTTTATCAGTGGGGACGCTTACCTCTATTAGTCTGCAGGTATTTTCTTCCCTGTCTTTAACAATTATGTCTTGTCGATTAGCCTTGATCGTTCTGTCAGTGTTGACTGGAAAATCCCAGAGGATGGTGACATTTTTACCTTCAGCAACTGGCTGAGGATGGTGTTCATACCAGTTAGCAGGAGTGCCGAATTTGTAGTGTTTACATATCTTCCAATGTATATACTGTCCTACCCTATCGTGGCGATTTTTGTATTCGTTTGGTGTCAGCACAGGACATCCCGAAACGAGATGGTCTATTGTTTCGTCAAATGTGTCGCAGAATCTGCATTTAGGGTCAGTACCGTTTAGGAGAACGCTAGCCTGGTAATTTCTGGTAAACAAGCTTTGATCTTGTGCTGCCAGTATGAAGCCTTCAGTCTCTGCTTTTAATCCTGAACTCTTCAGCCACTGATGGGTTGTTGCTTGGTTGTTGCTTATTATTATTATTATTATTATTATTATTATTATTATTATATTATTATTATTATTATTATTATTATTATTATTAATAATAATGATAATAATAATAATAATAATAATAATGATAATGATAATGATAATGATAATAATAATAATAATAATAATAATAATAATAATAATAATAATAATAATAATATATTTAGTGGTATTTCGCCCGTCGGTACGTTCTGAGTTCAAATTCCGCCGAGGTCAATTTTTGGGGTCAATAAATTAAGCACCAGTGAAACACTGGGATCGATGAAATCGACTAGTCCCCTCCCCCAAAATTTCAGGCTTTGTGCCTATTATATTGTAGAAAGGATTATTATTATTATTATTATTATTATTATTATTATTATTATTATTATTATTATTATTATTATTCTATGTTTGACTTTTGCTTTATATTTGTACAAGTTGGCTCCAAGTCTCACCCAGAGACCTCAAAAGACAACAGGTTGGTAGTTCACGTTGTTGTTATGCCTAGTGTGCCATATATTTGGGTTTTTTTTTTGGTTTTGTACTAGTGACTGTCTAATAAATAAATTTTTAAAAAAAGTTTGTTTTAAACCTTGAGATTACATAGAGAGTATTTTGCGTAGGATATGAGCAGTTCCCATGAGCACTATCTTTTGAATTTCTGCCATTTTGGGGTTTCCTGGTATCTGAGTTAGGTAGCAATCAGCCCCTTTTGCTATCATTCCCAGGGCACCTATGACAACAGGTATTGTTTTAGTCTTCAGGTTCCACATTTTGCTGATTTCTATTTCAAGATCTTTATATTTGCTCAGTTTTTAGTAGGTCTTGACAGATACGTTTATATCGATTGGGACAGTCATATCAATGAGGAGGCATGTTCTTTGTCTGAAGTTTTTCAATATGATGTCTGGCCTATTTGCATCTATCTGTCTGTCAGTTTGAATGGTGAAGTTCCAGAGGAGTGTGATGTGGTCATTTTCAAGCACTGGAGGTGGTTTGTGTTCCCACCAGTTTTTTTCATGGGGCAAATCCAGGTTTTTGCAGATTACCCAGTGAATATATTGTGCAGCTCTATCATGCCTGTTGAGATACTCTGTAGGCGCTAGAAGACTGCACTTGGAGACAACATGATCAATGGTTTCATTTTGTTGTTGACATACACGACATGTTGGGCTACTGCCGTTCTTTAATATGTTGGCCTGGTAGTTTCTTGTTGGTAGGCATTGATCTTGAGCTGCTATGATAAACCCCTCTGTTTCAGATTTTAAGCCAGAGGACATTAGCCATTGATGGGTCAGGGCTTTGTCAACATCATCTGCATTATTTGCTCTCTTTGGGTATTTGCCACAGAGAGGTTTTTCTTGCCATTTATCATTCAGCATATCTAAGGCCGCAGTTTTAGCACGGGTTTTCATGCGCTTAGCTTTTTCTGTGCTTGTTTCTTGTATGTCTATCTCTAATTCCGAAATTTGTTGTATTCGGAATTCACTTAGATATTCCTTTGCCTGTTTTGTTACTGAGTATGATGCTTTCTTGTTTTCATGTTTTGAGACAAGTTTTAACATCCAGTCCTCAGAGTTTTTTAGGTAGGTGTCTAGGCCAAGTGTAGCAATCTTCATTGTTATTGCCAGTTGTAAAAGACCACGGCCTCCCTTTTTTCTTGGCAGATAAAGTCGTTCTGTATCTGCCTTAGGGTGGTGCATTCTATGCATTGTCAACAGTTTTCGTATTTTTCTGTCAAGATTACATATTTCCGTAATTGACCAGTTAACGATATTGAAACTGTAAGTCACGACTGGTATGGCTGATGCATTGATCGCTTCGATCCTGTTTCTTGCATTCAGCTCTGTCTTGAGTATTGCTCTTACTCTGCGATAACATTCTCTCCTGATCCTTTCCTTCATCTCTGAATGCCTTATTCCGTCCCCTTCAATTACCCCTAGGTACTTGTAGTTCTCCGCTGGGTCTAATTCTTTTATGACATTCAGCTGGTCAAGGCTAACGTTAGATGTTTCTGTCATTTTTCCTTTGATAAAGGTAGCTTTTGCACATTTATCGAGGCCAAATTGCATTCTGATGTCATCACTGAATTGTTTGACAATCGCTAGTAAGCACTTGAGTTGTTGGTCATTTTTTGCAAAGAGCTTTAAGACATCCATGTAAATGAGATGATTTATATTTTTATCAAACATTTTATATCCGTACTGCGCGTCATTGAGCAATTTTGAGAGAGGTATTAAGGCTAAACAGAAGAGGAGTGGTGATAGTGAGTCACCCTGGAAAATGCCACATGAAATTTTTACATCACCAGCATTTAGAGATTCATTGTCACTGTTCAAAGTTAGTGTGCTTCTCCATGATCTCATACTTACAGACAGATGTAATAGACTATCCCCCTCCTCCAAATTTCAGGCCTTGTGTCTAAAATAGAAAGGATTATTATTATTATTATTATTATTATTATTATCATCATCATCATCATCATCATCATCATCATCATCATCATCATTAATATTATTATTATTATTATTATTACTTTTTTTTTCTTCTTTCAAATTTGCTTCCATTTCTTGCCGAGTGTCTTCCCGACTCCTAGGGCAAAGAAACTCATAGTATACATTGGTAGGCCATTAAACCAAACTCAATAATTCGTTCATTTTTAAAAAAAATTAAAATACATGAGCAGCAACAATTCTCACATCGACAATGCTCTTCTCAATACATGTTATGTACCAGTTAAGACAATCTTTTGCACTTCTTGCAGGGATGGTAAGCCAGGGATCATTCTCATATAATTTTCGGTTCCCTTCTTGATCATTCCTAGTGCTCCTACGATCACTGGTATTGTAACCGCCTTGAGATGCCACATTTTCTCAATTTCAATGAGTAGGTCTTTATATTTTCTGAGCTTGTCAAACTCTTTCGCTGAGATATTATGATCACAGGGGATGCTCATGTCGATCAATAAGCAAACTTTATTGTTTTGGTCTTTCACAACAATATCTGGTTTATTGGCCTTGATGGTTCGGTCTGTATGTACTGGAAAGTCCCACAGAATGGTTACATTTTCTCCTTCAGTTACAGCCTCAGGGTGGTGATTATACCACTTGTCGGCAGTTTTGATATTGTAATGCCGACTTATTAGCCAGTGGAGATATTGGCCAACTCTGTCATGTCTTAATTTATACTCCACTGGTGCTAAGACTTTACATCCAGAGATTAGGTGGTCCACTGTTTCAATCATGTCGTTGCAGAATCGGCATTTTGGGTCTGCTCCATTTTTCATCACATTGGCCTGGTAGTTCCGGGTTGATAGGCTTTGGTCTTGAGCAGCCAGGATGAAACCTTCGCTCTCTGCTTTTAGCCCTGAGCTCCGCAGCCACTGATGGGTTTGCTTCTGGTCAACATCAGCTTATTATTATTATTATTATTATTATTATTATTATTATTATTATTATTATTATTATTATTATATTATTATATTATTATTATTATTATCATTATTATTATTATCATTATTATTATTATTGAGTGAGAGAGCAGTACTGGGGTACAAATATACAAAGATCAATATACTGATCAAGACTACCCGTCTGGTAAAGGTACACCAGACACATGCATAACAACCATATGTGCGCGACATGGTAATCTCATATCAAGATAGACAGTTGTGGCCCAGTTCGAATTTTCTTCAGGTCGAGTAGCCCATCCCGCTCAAAAGATCACTGAATTAGGTTTGTTTAAGGATGATGAACAAAACACCCATATTTGCAGAGGTGAATTATTCAAACTCCAAAGAATTCCTCACAACACATAGCTATGATGCTCCCCCACTACTGTTCATGATCAGGGATTCACATATCATAAGGCACTAAGGGACATGCTCAACTGGTTAAGTTTAAGCAACTAACAAGCAAATCTGTGGTATTGAGCAGAATATTTGCTGTAGCCCGTCTTCAATGCCAAGACAAAACATGCACATGATTATTATTATTTGTGTTACATTTCCTATTTTGTTATCTGCAGCAGAAATAGTAGGACGCAAAAATATTTGCCAACAAAGGATTGTTTCGTCAATTAGCCTTTCCTATTTACTCTCCTTCCACTTGAAATGTATTTCTGTTATCTCTGATACGCATAACGAAGATGGTCATCATATGTGTAACCTGCATTTAAGTGACCTCGGGCTATTTCTTTTTCATATGTTTTTAATATATTGATTCGACCAACACTTTGTTAATGTCTCTCTTGCTGAAAGCTTCAAATTACTTCAAAAGTATCGTTAATAACTACTATATTTCACGAATATATACATATATATATACATAATACACACACACACACACATACACACACACATATATATATATACAAATATATAAATATATATATATATATATATATGTATATATACATACAATATATATATATATGTATGTATATGCACACATATAGATTCACACACACATACTAGCATATACTTATATATATATATTCGTATGCATATAACTGCAATCACATGTATATATATATACATATATATATATATATATACATATATATATGCATATATACATATACATTTACACACACACATATATATATATATATAAACATAAATGTATACATGCATATGCATACACATACATATATATGTGTATACACACACACACATATATATGTACATACCTATATATACACACATATACACATACACAAATGTACATATATAAATATATATATATATATTTATCGATATGTATATACATATATATAAACATTTATACTTCTGTCTATCTATCTATCTATCTATCTATCTATCTATCTATCTATCTATCTATCTATCTATCTATCTATCTATCTATCTATCTATTTGTATATATAAGTGTTTATATATATACATATATATATATATATAATATATATATATATATATATGTGTGTGTGTGTGTGTGTGTGTGTGTGTGTGTGTGTGTGTGTGTATAAACAAATCAATTTTACAAATATGCACAGGAACTTGCACTTTTATTTACACGCATGCGCACATTAAGTATCTTAAATGGGCACATACACACATATATTTACGCATATGATATGTGCATACTCATGTACTCCAAAGCGTCTTCCATGGGAATATAAAGTCGTCAGGAATTTACGAACCACCTGTGTATGAACATATTTTAACATATATTTACGAACGCACACAATGAGTAAGTTTAAGTTTTAAAAAAGAGGAAAAGAAATCAGACGAAATGATAAAAACGAAAACAAACTTGATACAGAACAAAACAAAAAAACAACAACAGAAATTCAACGTGGCTTGATCGGGAAGAATAAAGAAAAGAAAAGAAAAGAAAAAAGTAACTAAGTTCCATAAGTCTTGTCGGTAAACAAAATCTTGTCGGTAAACAAACAATTCACAATAGTAAAGTTTTCAACACGTCATTGCATACACACACGAGCGCGTGCGCGTGCAAACATACGAACACGCACAGATACATACATATAAACACACACACCAGTATATACATACGAGTAGAAATTCGTTGTATCATCGCCAAACAGTATTTAGGCATCAGCTCACTTGAGATTAGTTAAAATATGTTTGTGACATATTTCGACTTCTAAAGTCTAATTCATTGCAATCACCGTGGAGAAACATTTCTATGGTAAAAGGTGTAAAAACACTATATTCGTCCAGTGCTGCCCCCTTTCGGATTTCCAGATGCTCGGGCACTTTAATAGTGTAAATCAGTCAATGTTTTTTATTGTATTTTAAAGCTACGGCATTAAAATTATCCAGAGTTACCTTACTTCGGTATTTCCCATTGATAATGGCCAGAAAAGCTTGAAACACAGCGTCTGGGAATCCGAAAGTGGGCAGCACTGGATAGATGTGATATTTTTACAGCTTTTTTTATTTTACCATAAAAGAACATTTTTTTCTCCACGGTAACTGCAGTGAATATGCCTTTAGAAGTTGAAATATGTCACAAACATTTTAACTAACCTAAAGTTCGCTTATGTCTAAACACTGTTTGCCGCAAATACCTGTGAATACACACACACACACATCTATATACACATACATATATATATATATTTATATATATAAATTAGAGATAAAACCAATATTAGGCAAATCAAACTGTGAAGTATTTACTTGTCCTGTTTTCCATTTTTACTTGTTGTTTACATATTCCACTTGTTTTCCCTCGTTTGTTTACGTATTTCATGTTATTTGCACCGTTGGTGACGTCCTGTCCCCATATATGCATGTATATATGCATTATATTTATTATTTATTATTTGAACGCAACACATCCATTTCCAAGTTTGTTTATCTTTACCTTTTGATGCGACTCTCTACTCTCTACTGTTTTCTTCCTCCGTCCTTCTCTAATTCCCTTTCCCCCTCCTTCCTTCACCGTTTTCTATCTATCTCACTCTCTCCCCTCTCTCTTTTTCTCTCTTTCTCTCTCGTGGCTCACACGTGACCATTGTCCATCTTTATTTTCCTCACGTTACCACCTTTCTTTTCCTGCACGGACATTTAAAAGAACGGACGTGTTTTTCTCTTTCTCATCTATCATTTCTCTTTTCAAAATAATAAAAAAAATGTTTCTCCCAGCGTTCATTATTTTCCTCTTGTTCCGGTCTAGCGACCCTCCATGGTTGTTTTCGTTCGGTTTCCTTGTATGTTTCCACTGTCGTTTTTCTGTTTCCAACTTTGACCCGCCATAAATCCTAAATTTTGTTTTCAGATTTTATGGGAGCAACTGTCTTTGAAGACTCATATTGTCGATGAATGCTGGAAACAAGGAGTAGGTAGACTACTGACAACTGATAAACGGTCCTTTCTCTGTTTTTACTTGCCCTGATTCCCATTTTTAATTGTTGTTTACTTGTATTCTACTCCTTTTCCCTCGTTTGTTTACGTATGTCATCTTATTTGCACCGTTGGTGACGTCCTGTACCCAAATATGCTTGTATATATAAGTTTATTTATTTCTATATCTATATCTATCTATCTATCTATCTATCTATCTATCTATATATGTATACACACACACATGCACACACACACACACACACAGACACATATATATATACATATTATATGTATGTATATATATATAATATATATATATATATATATATATATATATAATATATATATATATAATATATATATATTATATATATATATATATATATATATGTATATGTATATATGTGTGTGTGTGTGTGTGTTGTGTGTGTGCATGTGTGTGTCGAGTGTGAAATTGGTTTCGGCGGTTAATGTGAACGGTGAAAGGTTTTAAACTGGCTGCGAAAATAGTGAACTTGGCAACGTAAAGAAGACGGAATGGTACCGTAAATCCGGAAGTAACAAGTGGCTAATCGGATAAAAAAATAAAAGAAAGACATAGAAAAAAGAAAATAATTCATTAGATTGGTGAATAAAGAAAACTCACTGAAAGAAGTCGACGCATTTCAGAGGTAAATGAAAGAACTCTCCGAAAAATTGCTTATTTATTCTATAAATGTTATTAGCCTCTGAATTAAAGTTCTTGTATTTTGGTCATACTCAACGGTTTTGTTTGTCATTTTCAACTCTTCTGACTTCTGTGACGACTGCTTTTTCCGCTCCAAGCAAGATGGTTTGCTGTGCTCACCTACGCAGTCTTTTGAGAGATCGGACACAGATTTTCGTGTTGTGGGTGGTTTCGGGACGCCGCGTGTGGCGTAACAATATATACAGTATGTATAATGTGTCCCCATTGTGAAGACTGCAGGTATGTAGCTTAGAGGAGGTTTAGCTGCTGTTTCTCGAAGCTTTGATAATATATGTTGAATGATTTGATGGGAATTTAGCAGATATATCTAACAGTTCGAACCACTGCTAAGAGATTACATTGTTGGCTACCGCGTAGGCTTATCCTAAGGCAGTGGCTTCTCGACCTTTTGTCGCAGGACCCCTTAAACGATTCTCAAATTATCTGTGTGTATGAGTATTCCTAAGTGATTTTACGAAGGGAATAACTTCACACACTCACATACGCTACGCATTCACCAAAAGTATTTGTACTATTGTAAATTTGTTCAGGAATTATCATGATAGACACACGCAAGAACAAAGATTAAATAAGGCTGAAGGCATTGTAGAAAATACACACACATACACAGTACATCATACATACACACACATACAAATACTTATATATATATATATATATATATATAGAGAGAGAGAGAGAGAGAGAGAGATATGTGTGTATATATATATATATATATATATATATATATATAGAGAGAGAGAGAGAGAGAGAGAGAGAGAGAAACTTTATTTACTCATGTCAGAATAGTAGGTTCAACACTATAGAACCTCTGTCACTACACAATACACTTGGGAAGGCTTGTGCGTGAGTGTGTGTGTGTGTATGTGTGTGTGTGTGTGTGCGTGTGTGTATAAACGCAAGCATACGTCCGACTAAATATTTTTTTTTTATCGAATTAAAATTATGTGAATGTGAGATGTGGGCTGATGTAAAGAAAGGTGAGAGTGAGAGAATATAATCGATTGAGGGAACGAACAGTAATGATTAAAATTGAAGCAAGGAAATGTAACGGAAGCAAAGGGAAATAAACAAATGAATCATGGAATACCCATGGGGTGAGTGGCAAATAGAATAAAGAATAGCAACAGAATAGCAACAGAATATAAAAGAATATATGTGTGAGTGAGTGATTTTTGTGTGATTGAGAACGTGTATAAATGAGAAAGAATGAAAGAGAGTACAAGAGAGTACAAGAGAGGG
>NC_043013.1:29779037-29789037 GCF_006345805.1 Octopus sinensis
TGTAGTCTACTCATCAGAAACGACTACCTTCCGTAGGTGGGCGATGTTAATCCTGCAACTTTCCGTAGCTTGGCGAGGTTAATCCTGCAACCTTCGGTAGTTGGGCGAGGTTAACCCTGCAACCTTCCGTAGCTGGGCGAGGTTAACCTTGCAACAGACAGGCCTCTCTTTCACAGTGAAGTCTTGTGCTTACTGTGACTTGAAAGTTACGGAAATAAAGAATAAAAACAGAGATATACGTTTATCTCAAACATTCTTACAATAAGCAAAGAAGAGCAATTGCGATCTAATTGTGTATGTGTGTGTATATGCGTGTGTGTGTGTGTGTGAGTGTGTGTGAGGTGTCTATGTAGCTGAATCAATGGGCTAGAGGTAGCAGCCGTATCTTTCTTCAAATCATGCCTCGCTACCTTAAAAAAGGAAGAATATTTCATGTTACTCAAGCTTAAGATGAAAATTTTCTCCCGAGATTAGCTGCGCAGCGGAAAGGCGTCGCCCGTCTGAGTGCAGTCGAACGTGGTGTTGAATATGATTTTACATGAACATATTTTATTCAAAGCTGTTTTGTACGACATTATATACAGTGTATAAAGTATATGTATACATATGATATATATGCGGATATATATATATATGTATGTGTGTGTGTGTGTGTGTGTGTGTGTGTGTGTGTGAATGCATGAATGTATATATATGTGTGTTTATATACAGGCTTCAAATTTTGGCACAAGGCCAGTAATCTGAGGACACTGGGTAAATCCATTGCATTGACACCAGTACTTAACTGGTATTTATTTTATCGACCCCAAAAAGGATGAAAAGTAAAGTCAAACACGGTGGAATTTGAACACAAAACATAAAGACGGACGAAATGCCGCTAAGCATTTTGCACGGCATGCTAACGATTCAGCCAGATCGCCGCCCTTGCATGTATGTGTGTGTGTGTGTATGTACATGTCTATAACGTTTAATTATAAAATATAGAGCAAGAATTTCAAATTCCGCCGAGGTCGACTTTGCCTTTCATCCTGTCGGGCTCGATAAATTAAGTACCAGTTGTGCACTGGGTCGATCTGATCGACTGGCCCCCGCCCCCATAATTTAGAGCCTTGTGTCTAGGGTAGAAAAGAATATGAAGCAAGTAGACCAGATAAAGAAAAAAAGAATAAATGTGGGGACAAACAGGAAAGAAATTCCTGAGTTCTTACGATGAAAATCAATTCAACGATTTGGTTTCGATTCCCAGGTGGAAATGTTACTTTAATGTCCACTAAATCATCTTACAGATTTTCGCACGAGGAGTTTCACTATCCTTAACCCTGCCTCCTTAGCAGACTCTCAAAGAGAAGACTCATAAATGTCTCCGTTGATTTCATAGTTATCCGATAATCTTAATTTCTCTATAAATAAGAGTTTACTTGCTTAACGTCAGAAATCAAACTACACTTGTTGTACATATGTTTAAGAATTAAGTGTATGTCATGTGGAACAAGTCACAAAACACCCTGTATTTTATTGCTGTAGGTGCAACTATTTTAAGCAAATAGTTTGCCAAGTTCGTTTCAGCTTAGCTGTCATATTTGCGATTTGGATCAACAAAGGACATTGAAGTGAATACTAAACAGAATGTCGTAAATATTTGCAGGGCATCATATGTCAAATATATTGATGTTTAACATATCAGATTTACGGCGGCGCTGTTATATGACACATTTTGAAATAGCAGTACTTCAGAGATATTGGGAGAACAAAAAAAAAAAAAGAAGGAAAAATTATTGAGCGAAAGAAAGAGTGACAAAAGAAAACAGAGCGATCGGGGGACAGGCAGTGAGAGGATAGAGAGAGGAAAAGAAATTGAGGAGAGAAGGTGATTTAGTTAGATCAGGGAACGTGGGCAGAGATATAGAAATAAACAAATACGCAGGCAAGTAGAATAAACTTCAAAGAGATCGTATGTAAATAAAACTCACCCAGACACATATACTAACGCAGACGCATGCGCATAGGAACACACACAAAAGTCAGATTTAAAGATAGAAATGCAAAAGGAGAAATCGTTTCCATTCATAGTACACATGCATGTATATATATATAATATATATATATATATATATAATATATATATATATATAATATATATATATGTATGTATGTATGTATGTTGTATATATATATATATTATATATATACATATATATTAGATATATATATATATATATAATATATATATATATATATATATATATATATTATATATATACTGAACTACAAAGAAACGTCGCACAGTTAAAAATTATCTGTTTCACACACGATATTGAGATTATATCGATTTTATCATATTTCTAGGTAATTTGTCATCAGGAAGATGTCACTGACCGACAACACGACTCTCTTATGAAAGCACAAAGATTCCATGTAGTGTTCGAACTCGCTCACTTTTCGTGAACGTGGTAATGCTCGTGAACGCATCTTTATGAAAAGCATGATGTACATGTAAAACGTTGACTCATTGGGTATAAAAGGTACCCAAATTTACCAGCCTGTCATTTATTTCCCGAACGCAGCAAGCATACCAAGAATGATATAAAATCAGAGGCTGGGGTAATGTAGCTCGCTACATCAACCACGAGTTGAGGCCTCACATTGTGTCATACTTTGCCCGTAATCGGAATCATATGGTCGAACACGAAAACGCCCGTGCCCGTACAGCCAGCTTGTCAATAGACTTCCTTCAACAGCACAACATCCAGACACTGCCATGGCCTGCCCTAAGCCCGGACTTGAAACCCATAGAGCACCTGCGGGATGAAATCTAAAGAAGGCTAAATGACATCCGTCCAACGCCGACAACTGCGGCAAAACTCATTGCAAGTTTTAACAGAGTGTGGGATTCTATCCACGTGGCCTACATCAGTCGTTTGGTGCATTCAGTGGACATAAGATGCTTGTCGGTAATCAAAGCTAACGGTGGTCACACGAGATATTGAGTTCATCTCTTTGGATCCAGGACACTCCGTCGTTACGTGACAGCATGTGACGTCAAACATGCTTCAAGAAATGACGTTTTATCATTAGGAAAGAAGAGTTTCTTAATTAGCTCTTCCAATCAATACTATGGCAGTCTGTTAAAATAAATCGTTTTCTATTTAGTATGTGTGCGACATCTCTTTTGTGGTTCAGTTTATACACACACACACACACACACATACACACACACACACACACACACACACGCACACACACACACACACATATATATATATGTATATATATATATACTTACATATACATGTACTCAAACTTCTAAAAGATACATATGTATACCTATGTGCAGAAGTACTGCCTTTAAAGATTTTGGCCGTACTAGCCGACCCTAGTACATTATTTTTTATAAAGCCTGATGCTTATTCTCTTATGCCGAGTCGCTAATTTACAGGCATCTAAACAAACCAACACCGGTTGGCAAGCAGTGGGGGACAATCAGAAACGTAAAAACGCACAGACAGACACACGCAAACACACGCACAAACACACATACACACGCTCACACACACACACAAGCACACACACACACACAAGCACACACCACACCACACACACATACACACACACACACAACACACACATCCCACAACACACACACACACACACGCAACACACACACACACATATATATATATGTATATATATATATACTTACATATACATGTACTCAAACTTCTAAAAGATACATATGTATACCTATGTGCAGAAGTACTGCCTTTAAAGATTTTGGCCGTACTAGCCGACCCTAGTACATTATTTTTTATAAAGCCTGATGCTATTCTCTTATGCCGAGTCGCTAATTTACAGGCATCTAAACAACCACCCCGGTTGGCAAGCAGTGGGGGACAATCAGAAACGTAAAAACGCACAGACAGACACACGCAAACACACGCACAAACACACATACACACGCTCACACACACACACAAGCACACACACACACACAAGCACACACACACACACACACACATACACACACACACACACACACACACACGTATGTATGTATGTACCTTAGAGTGTTTATACATGATTCCTCATGTTTCGTGAGTAGTTGTCTCGCGAGAAACTTGTCATAACACGAAATTCCGCAGCGCAGAACTAACTTTCCATTGATTTTTTATGTTAAAAAGTGACAAAATCCGACAGAATTAGAAAGAGGAGGACAAGGTGAAAGAGGATGACGAGGAGATTGAAGAAGAAGAAGAAGCAGAAGAAAAAGAAGCAGAAGAAGAAGAAGAAGAAGAAGAAGTAGAAGAAAATAAAGAAGACGAAGAAGAAGAAGAAGAAGAAGAAGAAGAAGAAGAAGAAGAAGAAGAAGAAGAAGGTGGTGGTGGCAACACGACTTCTTTATTTGTGCTCTGAAGATTAAATAATCTTCAGGATACAATATGTGTGTATGTGTGTGTGTGCGTGCGTATGTGTGCGTGTGTGTACTCTTCTCAGATAATAAGACTCAAAGTTAGGTATTACATCTTGAGCTGTTGGCTGGAGCAAAGGAGTCGCACTTTTGTGGGAAATATTCGACTCTCACATTATTTGAACGCTCATGTAATTTGTCCTGGCTCTGTGTACTGTTTTAAGCGATCTAAACTTTGTTTGGAAATTTTATATCTGCATAAATATGTTAGTAAACCAATCATCGAAAAAGGTCTTTGGCATCCATGTCCTCTTATTTGAACATGAAATCAGAAGCAAATTTAACTATGCGTTATTCTAGAGAGCCTTTAGAGATACACGAGTCGAAGCTTTAATTTCATGTCACCTGTGGCATTTCCTCTCAAGAAGCGTGAAACAATTTTTGAAAGTTTTAAACATTGGTGTTAATTTTCTCCTAGCAGAAATAAATTCTAGCAGGTATGGCTTTCTGTAGTGCAGTTTCACTAACATTATACACTTGGTCTGGTGTCTTCAACAATCACTTTTTTTCATTTACCCAAGATAATTAATATCCGCTTTTGTACTAGAAATTATACCAGTCATTATTATGTTGTGAATATTCAATAGCTTCTTAAACTATAAACCTTTCAAAAGCCTTTCCTAACCGGAAGGGGATTTCATTAGAAGTGTCACCTTCCTTTATCTGTAAATCGGGATACAAATTGTATTCTTGGTTTCCGTCATGCTTATCGTTAAATGAATCGAATCTGATTCTCAATCCACACACCTAAGCGCCATTTCATTTTAAGCATCCCATTAGATCTATGAAAAAATGCGACCCAGGCAGCTAATGTAGTAACTTGTACATTGGATTTAATTTTTCTCTGTATTGCCATGTATTGTGTTCACTGTTTACATTGCAAGCTTTTACTTATTGGCTTGAGACTGCCTTTTTTTCTCACGCAACAAGCTTTTTTAAAACATTAAACTTAATATCTAGTGTAATCCCATTATGGCCGCCTTTTGCTCTATCTTCAGCTCTACTTGGTGGTTTCTTCCATATATCTTGAATTATAGCTAAAGCCAACAGCAATAGTGCAGTAGTTATTCACAACATATATGTACCAGTAACATGCCATAAAGGAAACCACTAATTTTTAAGGACAATAAAATTGCTTTATTCCTTATGGACGCAAGAATGGAAATGAGATGAAAAACTGGAGGGATAATGCAGGCAGAAATACCGTAAGATTACAGTTCGTTGATGGTTTATCAGTTTCATGGTCGCTCGCCCCTTGCACCTCTGACTTTCAACCATGAAACCCTACACTCCACACACACACACACACACACACACACACACACATACACACCACACACACACACCACACACACACACACACACATACACACACACACACACACACACTCACACACACAGACACACACAGACATACTCGCACAAGCGTGCATACACACATACAGGTACAGACATTGGTGTTTTGCGGTTACTTTTATTGTTGTTATCAAGTGGTTAGTCAAAAGTAGTGGTGGTCGTGTAGCTTATATTAGTTTTGGTGTTGGTGACGGTGGAGTCATTGTTGGTGGCGGCGGTGGTATTGTTATTCTTGGTAATTGTATTGTTGATGTTTAGTCTCAAGATAATCCTCATCGATCTAAGATCAAAGACATTTCATTCAATATTTAATGCACATTAGAGTAACACATTATCTTGTGTAATTCTATTGTTTTTTTTTTGTAGATGGAATTGCTTATCTATTTCACACATTGGTGTTGTTGCTGTTGGTCACTAAAAAGTTGTTGGGCTGATAATATGGTTGTATTGGGTTTGGTGTTGACGATATAGTGATGGTGAAGGTTGATTTGTTATTTTTGCGTATCTTTTATCTTTTACTTGTTTTGACGCAAGAACTTATCTGTTTTTAAAGATTTTATTCTGCCAGCCTCTTTTGCCAACTCGCTAATTTACTGGGATATAAACACAACGACATCGGTTGTCAAATGGTGGTGAGGGACAAACACAGACACAAATACAAACACACGAATTCACACACACACATATGCGATGAGCTTTCAGTTTCCGTCTACTAAATATCAAGGTTTTGGCCGATCCGAGGCTACAGTAGAAGACACTTGTCCAAGGTACCACATTGTGGGACTGAACCCCGAACCATATGGTTGGAAAGCAAACTTCTTACCACAGAGAGAGAGAGAGAGAGAGAGAGAGAGAGAGAGAGAGAGAGAGAGAGAGAGAGAGCTCATTAGATAGAGGGATACTCATGGTGGTCCAAATTATACACAAATACACTTAAAAATTCAATGTGGGAAGGATAACTCCATATCGTATGTACGAAGAACATTAAAGGTGGATTTAGTGCTGGTAAACATGGTGGTTTTGGCAGAGGAGAAGCGATTGGGAGGGACTGATGGTAGTGGTTGTGGAGAGTGGATGATTATAATGAAGGTGGAACCAGGGATGAGTTGTGGTAGTGGAGCTCGTGGCTGTTGGTAGTAAAAGCAGAAGAAGTAGTGAGGGAAGTAGAGAATGCTGCGTTGATGTTGTAGTTAAGAGTGGAATATGACGGCTATGTGGGTGATGGTGATAAAGGTCAGTAACATCGATGATGCCACAAGAGCCGTTGTCTTGATGTGAAATATTGCTTATAGATTATTTTCAAAACACTGAGCATATTTGCTAAGTTTTACCAAGTCCAAAGCAGACCGAACTTTTGGCAGTAGCGTAGTTTTAGAAATGCGGAAAAATACTTTAATACCATATTTTATTGTGTCTGGAGAGATTCATTCTCTTTTAGTGCCTTATTAATTTAACACACTCACCGATTTCAACTCATTTACATATTTATTTTTACTAAAATTTTCGATGCGACTTGCAACATTTTCTAAAGTCATTGACTCTGTCCATTATCGGAATTGCGTTCTTTTTTTTTGTACGCATGGGTGTGCGTCAGTGTACGTGCGGGTGCCCACATATGCATATATATATATATATATATACACACACACATATGTATAGATGTAAGTATGTACATATTCGTATGTATATATGCATATATATATATATGTATGTATACGAGCAAAACGCCCCTCCCCGTTCAATGGACGGTGCTGAGTTGTCAAGGTATTCATAAATATTCATGTGTGCACGTTTGTATGTATGTACTAGATCAAAAGCCACTCGATAGGGCGGATTTTAAGCTAGTAAATAGCTTTTAAGTAACTGACCCTGAATGGGAAGATCTGCAAACAGATCTCTAAATTATTTTGGAGAATTTGTTGGAATTGTTTCCTCCTGAGTCATATCTTCGTCGCAAAAATCATGTAAAAAAATCGCCGAAAGCAATCGGTGTAGTGAAAACATAAGAATCCAAAATTTCAGGATTGCAGGAATATTTCAGGATTGGGCCCGGAATATTTTCAATTTGTTCACGGAGTTAGCCTTTAGATTATAAAAATTGTTATCGTACGAAAAAAAAATTTGTCCCTAAAAGTCACGTAAAAAACTAGCCGGAAACAATCACAGTAATGAAAACTTGGGAATTCAGAATTTCAGGATTGTGGGTTTGGATTCGGCCCGAAATGTTTTTAATTTACTCACGGAGTTAGCCTGATCCCAAAATGGTATGATATGTTGGGCTACGGCCTCTATGATAAAGTTGAAAAAGTGTGAGGCACTGACATACACATTTATTAGATTATATTATTTTATCATATATGTTGTTCACAACAACTCAGCTTTGTTACAAAACATGAAAATCAACATAATGGTTGCAGACATCATAGTTAGGATAATGAACGTGTCCCCACTATGCGAAACCTATGAAACAGGGAAGCATGTACAGAGCTTCATGCACCGCATGCAACACTCTGGATGTGATCAGAAAGATAGGAATCGAGTATACAGAGTTGCTAGAAAGAGGTTAGCATTATAAGTAATGAAGCCAGTGGTACCTACCCAAGATATAGAAGTAAAGATTGGAATAGGATACAAAGAGTTTGTGACATAACAAACAGAGTGAACACGTGGTACAAGACCGAAAAATATCAAGGAATGATGTTTGCCGAGGCAGATTTATAAAATTCGGCGTTATCATTGAATATATATATATATATATATGTATATATATGTATATATAATATATATATATATATATATATACACACATGTATATATATGTATATATATGTATGTATATATATGCGTATATGCATATAGATGTGGGTAAATGGATACGTATATGGACAGGTAGATATACAGATAGATAGGTATGTATGTATTATTGACAGACGGGCACAAACACACACATACACACATATATACATACATACAAACGTGCACACATGCATGCATATGTATATGCATACATATGTATATGCATACACATACATACATACATGCATACATATGTGTATGAGCACGCCCACTGACGCACACGCATGCGTACAGAGAAAAAAGAACGCAATTCCGATAACGGACAGAGAAAGAGTTAACGACTACTGAAAAGGTTGCAAGTCGCAGCGAAAATCTTAGTAAAATTAAATCAGTAAATGAGCGGAAATTAGGGAGTGTGTTAAATTAATAAGGTACTAAAAGGGAATGATTCTCCCCAGACACAATGAAATATGCTTCAACACACGAATTCACGTAAAGAACCTTGCAAACTAAATGCAAAAACGAAACTTTAATATCAGCTAATATCAAATGCAAAGAGTGGAAATAATCGCTATCGCGCCGAGCAGAATACTTAGCGGCATTTTAGTACGTTTTTCAGTTCCCAGTTCAAATTGCGCTGAGGTCGACTTTGTCTTTAATTCTTTGAGGTCGATAAATTGAGTATTAATTAAGCACTGGAGTCAATGTAATCGACTCACCCCTTCTCCGAAATTGCTGGCCTTCTGCCTTAATTTGAAGCCAATATTAGCTATATCATGGGCTGGCAGAATGGTTAGCATGCAGGGGGACAAGATGCTTTACATTCCGAGTTCAAATTCTGTCGAGGTCCTCTTTGCCTTTCATCCTGTCAGAGATGATAAAATATGTAGTAGTTGAACGCTTACCCCTTTCTTCGAAATTGCTGGCCGTGTGCCAAAATTTGAAACCAATATTTCCTGTATGGCAAATTTCTGTGACATTTGATTAAGAGAATCTTCTTTAGCGGCAATCGTCATGCAGGAATGAGAATCTTTCCCGCTGAACTTGGCCAAAGATGTTTTTTTATGTAATATTATCGTCCCTTGACGACACTTTACAAGAAGAGAATCCATATAAATGTTTCATACTGCTCTCTCACTTTATAAAATATAAAACTAAAAATTATATATGAATATATGTAATAAAATTTATTGTTTATTTTTTAATAATTTGAGTGTTTATCTTTTGAATAATCACCGACTAACTGCTTCAAAAATACTGTTATCTCATTAGTGAAATGTTATTTAGAAGTAAAAGGCAAATATTTGAATAAGTTTGTGAAATGCATTTGTACACACACACAAACCAAATATAGGTGTGTGTATGTGTGTGTGTGTGCATGTG
>NC_043013.1:29794037-29809037 GCF_006345805.1 Octopus sinensis
CACACGCGCGCGCACACGCACATATGTATGTATACATATATATATATATATATACATATGTATACGTAAGTTGGTTCGTGTTTCTTGTCATGCGAATTGCATCTCTTTGTTTTGCTGCCAGCAACTTTCAGTTTTAGCAATTCAATCACAGACAGAAACAGCACAACACGCGCTCAAACTTTTGCGTGCCTTTCAATATTTATTCCCTTTCCTTATTTGTAATTTTCTCAGATTCTTTTTTCTGTCGCAGAAAATGTCTGATTTGTTGTATGTCTTACCTTCACGTATATATATATGTTATTAGGTGTGGTGTCCATTTTCAATAAATTTTAAGAAAAACAATTAAACATCTACTGATGACGGGGTTAAATGGCAAGAGCGGAGGGAAATTTATTGCAAAAAAAAAATGTGAGCTATCTACAAAATTTGATCGAACATATTAAAATTACATACATATATATATATATATGTATGATGTATGTGTATC
The DNA here is from genome assembly GCF_006345805.1 of Octopus sinensis. Taxonomy (NCBI): domain Eukaryota; kingdom Metazoa; phylum Mollusca; class Cephalopoda; order Octopoda; family Octopodidae; genus Octopus; species Octopus sinensis. Next base: position 29,794,525 of record NC_043013.1, read on the forward strand.
TATCTATCTATCTATCTATCTATCTATCTATCTATCTATCTATCTATCTATCTATCTATCTATCTATCTATCTATCTATCTATCTGTCACATAAGTTACAAATCATAGCCATAAGCGAGACCAGACTCCACAATCCGCGGGCCCTAAAGACCATGTTTGGCGGACAGTTCAACATTTATTTTCCCCCCTGTCTGCCGAGAATGGGCGGTAGTGGCACCGCGGTACTTTTTCACAAGAGTCTGGATCTCAATGTAAGGACAATATTCGTAGACCCGGAGGGTAGACTGGTCGTCCTGGATGTCGACGGCAGCAATGGGTGCGCTTTTCGACTCGTATCAGTTTACGCACCGCCCTTAACAGTCGGGCGGATTTCTTTCAACGTCTAGAAGTTTTCTTGGGAACGTCTCGTCCTTTACTCTTAGTGGGGGATTGGAATGCTACCTTGGACACGCATGTAGACTACGTGGGTAGAGATAGAGAGATAAGACGGGGATGCAAATGCCTCAGAGACCTGCTCAGACGCTTTCAACTGTCTGACAGGTTCCGACTAGACCACCCGAATGCGCCAACGTGGACATGGAGCAACCGCATCGGGTCGTCGAGATCGTATCTAGATAGGATACTGTGTAGGACAGTAGATAGAGATAGCATAGGATGTCCACAATTCCACATAGTCAGCTACACGGATCACAAACTTGTGACATGTACGCTAGACTTAGATAAGACACTTAGGCAGGGTCCCGGATACTGGAAACTAAACGCGTCTTCCCATCGAGACAAGTTTTCAGAGACCGGATTAGCACACTAGTAAAGAGGGCTTTGACGGGGCCATCATCAACAACAAATGGTGTTTGCCTCAAGAGAGCAGTAAAAGCAGAAGCGATTAGGTACAGCAAAGCACTAGCCATAGATAGAAATAGAGTAGAGGGTGAGCTAGTTAGAAGCTAGCTAGAAGAGGCATTAGAAGCGGCATCGCATCCGACGTTTTGGCGGCGAGGTTGGCCCTCGACCAACACTTCAACGCCAAACACGAAGGATGTGCTGTCAGAGCTAGGATGCGTGCTCTAAGGAACGAAGGTGTTGGAGCCGCGAGAGAGGCCCGGGTGGCAGAGGCGCAACAGGGCAACAAAGCCACCATTCGGTCACTGGTAGATGAACAGGGGCGCGAATTGCTCGAGCCAAGTAAAATGTGTGAGGCCTTTCAGCAGCATTTTGCCCGACTGTTCGGAACGAGTGGAGGGCAAGAACGTAGGGTGGACTTCAGTGCCTACCTACATAGCCTACCACGACTCTCGACAAGAAAGGCAGGGTGCTGCGAAGGTGCCATCACGGCGGCGGAAGTGCGGGAAGCGATGGCAGAATGCTCGAGGGACAATCACCGGGTTTGGATGGTCTGCCCTACGAGCTTTACAATTGTATGCCAGACTTGTTTGGAGATCTCTTGGCGGCGGTGTACTGCAACTGGCAGCAAAACGGGAGCATTCCTGGTTTTGTGAGCCGAGGAGCCGTAACACTGCTGAAGAAAGATCTAAACAAGGGAAATGTAATAGATAACTTTAGGCCCATCACTCTGCTTAATGCAGACTTGAAAATTTTGGCCAAGGTGCTAGCCAAGAGGTTGGCGCTTGTCATCGAGAAACTGGTCGACAAGGCGCAAACATGCGCCGGACCATCCATGACAACCTCCATCTGATGCGCTACATCATAGACAGGGTAGTTAACGAACCTGGCATGGGTGGGGCCCTGATCAACTTGGATCAATCGAAAGCCTTTGATAGGGTAGACCATCGATACTTGGAGGCAGTCCTGAGAGCGGCTGGTTTCGGTCCCGTCTTCCGCGGCTGGATAGCTGCCTTGTACAGAGGCATCCGTTCGGTAATTCGCGTAAATGGACATCTATCAAGACCTTTCGACATTGCAGTTCGGTCCGTCAGGGATGCCCCCTCTCGGCGCTTCTATACGTATTGACTCTTGAGCCACTACTGCGGAAGCTGGCGACTCTAGGGGCATCCCGCGAGAATTGGGATGCGGGACGAGCGTGTCTGCATACGCGGACGACGTCACCGTCATAGTGTCTAGCCACGAGCACATCGAGCTGGTCGGCGAGACACTGAAAAACTACGAAGCGGTGACAGGAGCGAAAATCAACCGGGAAAAGTCAGTGGGCTTGCGACTAGGCACCTGGAGAAGCAAGCCCATGCCGTCCACCAGCGCCTCCGTCGTGGGACGCTGGACCGACGGCCCGGTTGAGTTGCTCGGGGTCTGGTTTGGTCCGGACCTCCAAGTGGAGAAGAACTGGAACGAGATAACGAGTAGGGTGGTCACTCTCGCCCGGCAATGGGCGAGAGGAAACTGTCCCTAAAAGGTCGAGCGGAGGTGGCGAACACGTACATCGCGTCCGTCATCTACTACCGCCTGACCGTCGTACCTTGTCCCGACCCTACCATCACCAAACTACAACGCATCCTCTTTCGCTTCTTGTGGAAAGGATGCGTCCCGATGGTCAGGCGATCCATTTGCTGTCAACACCCGTTTAAAGGAGGGCTGGGCATGCCGTGGTTGATGATGCGCAGGACACGCGCTGAGACTGCGACATCTCTGGCTCTATGTAGACGACGGTGAACAGGTGTGGTCGCCGTTTGTGAGGCACGCTTTCCCGCAGCTCGTCTCCATGACCGAATTGCAGTCGTGGATCAAAAAGAGGCCGAGGAAGGGCGAATGGCACCGCGAGTGTCGCGTTGCTCTCAAGCAACTCTGCCGTCCTGGGTCGACCTTAAGTGACTTCAACACAACCAAAGCATTCTATAGGGGTTTAGTGGAGGGGAGGTACGACGACGAGCTCGGGGCGAACCTGGACGTCGACGAGGAGTACCTGACCCGCCTGTTCGGGACGACTTTCGGGCCAGGGCCCATGGACAACTTCCAGAGATCCCTGGCCTGGCAGTGCTACCGAGAAGCGCTACCCGTTCGGGATAAGCTCTACAGACACGGCTCGAGAAACACGGGGCCGACCTGCCCGAGATGCGGTCAGAGCGACGAAACCGTTCTGCACGCACTCGTTCAGTGTCCAACAATTTCCGACCTGTGGGCTTATGTCGAACAACTGCTGTCACGTGTGGGACGAGTCGGTTTATCAGCTGAGTCTATCGTCAATATTGTCACGCCTCCTTCCTTCAAACGGGAAGGAAGAGCTATTTTCATCATCCTTCTGGCTATGGCGAAAGAATGTATCTGGTGGACGCGTCTGAAAGGATTGGAGACAAACACTTTCCTCTCTGGTCAATCTCTCATCAACTTCTTCAAGTACCACTTGAAAAGGAAAGTGAGAGTAGAGAGGCAAGGTTGTTTTGTCTAGCGAATGTTTTAAAAAAAGATGGGTGAATGTAGCAAGAATGGCACGTATGAATGACGAAGCCACCTTGAGCATAGTCCTATGAACCCAGAAATCGAAAACAGAGAGTTGCTTATTTGCAAAAAAAAAAAAAAAAAAAAAGAAATATAAAATGTGACTTCATTGACCGAGGTTACCGTGGTCTTTTCCGTAGGCTTTTCTTTCCACGGGTAAACCTCACCTGTCCTCCCCTTTACACTTCATATTGACATTTCTGTGATAACGATCCCTATTGATCAATTTTTTTTCCTCCCCCTTTTTTTTTTTTTTAACCCCCCTTTTTTTTGTCCTCTTTCTCTCCTTTTACGATCCCTTTTGATCGAAACTCCCCCTTCCTTTTTTTTTTTTTTTTTTTTTTTTTTTAAACCTTCAAAAGAAAAGCTCTACCTTGTAATTTGTTCTATCTGTGTGCAGCCCTGTGTGGCTAATAAAGAAACATATCTATCTATCTATCTATCTACCTACCTACCTATCTACCTACCTACCTATCTACTTACCTACCTACCTACCTACCTACCTACCTACCTACCTACCTACCTACCTATCTATCTATCTATCTATCTATCTATCTATCTATCTATCTATCTATCTATCTATCTATCTATCTGTCTGTCTTTCTATCTATCAGGCACGTGCCGTCAGTAATTATTCAGGGTAGGCCGTTGGCGACCTTTTGTGGTATAACACAAAAAATAAGCGAAACACAGACGCGTGACCGAGTTGAGGACAGATCTATTTCTGTCCTTATAGCACGTAAAGAAAGCGGTGTTGTAGAAATATACGCAGCACCAGTACTATACATAGCTTAAATGCTGAGATTGAAAAGCAGGAGTGAATTATGCCTACCTGATCTGCAAAAAAATAAAACATTTTGCATTTTATGCATCGTAATCAGAGTAACCTTCATGATTTTATTGAATTAGGTGCATATTTTCCCATGAGAAGAAAATGTTGGTATCGATCTATTTTATACTAGGTAGGCACTGCCTACCTTGCCTACCTAGACGGCACGTCCCGGCTATCTATCTATCTATCTATCTATCTATCTATCTATCTATCTATCTATCTATCTATCTATCTATCTATCTACACCGCGAGTGTCGCGTTGCTCTCAAGCAACTCTGCCGTCCCGGGTCGACCTTGAGTGACTTCAATACAACCAAAGCATTCTATAGGGGATTAGTGGAGGGGAGGTACGACGACGAGCTCGGGGCGAACCTGGACGTCGACGAGGAGTACCTAACCCGCCTGTTCAGGACGACTTTCGGGCTAGGGCCCATGGACAACTTCCAGAGATCCCTGGCCTGGCAGTGCTACCGAGAAGCGCTACCCGTTCGGGATAAGCTCTACAGACACGGCTCGAGAAACACGGGGCCGACCTGCCCGAGATGCGGTCAGAGCGACGAAACCGTTCTGCACGCACTCGTGCAGTGTCCAACAATTTCCGACCTGTGGGCTTATGTCGAACAACTGCTGTCACGTGTGGGACGAGTCGGTTTATCAGCTGAGTCTATCGTCAATATTGTCACGCCTCCTTCCTTCAAACGGGAAGGAAGAGCTATTTTCATCATCCTTGTGGCTATGGCGAAGGAATGTATCTGGTGGACGCGTCTGAAAGGATTGGAGACAAACACTTTCCTCTCTGGTCAATCTCTCATCAACTTCTTCAAGTACCACTTGAAAAGGAAAGTGAGAGTAGAGAGGCAAGTTTTGTCTAGCGAATGTTTTAAAAAAAGATGGGTGAATGTAGCAAGGATGGCACGTATGAATGACGAAGCCACCTTGAGCATAATCCTATGAACCCAGAAATTGAAAACAGAGGGTTACCCACTTGCAAACAAATGTGGTAACATATAACAATATTGACCAAGGTTACCGTGGTCTTTTTCGTAGGCTTTTCTTCCCACGGATAAACCTTACTTGCTTTCCCCTTTACACCATATATCATAACACTGTGATACACGATCCCTATTTATCGTTCTTTTTTTCCTCTTCCCCCTTTTTTCCCCTTTTTTCTTCTTTTTTTCATTTCTCTTTCCTTTTGTTCCTCTTCCTTTTCTTTTTTTTTCTTTCTATTCCTTTTACTTTATTCAATTTTTTTTTGTTTTTGTCCTTTTCTTCCCTTTTACGATCCCTCTTGATCGAAAACCTACGCCACACCCTTTTTTTTCTTTTTTTCTTTTGTTTTTTGTTCTCTTCATCCCCCAAAAGAAAAGCTCTACCTTGTAACTTGTCCCATCTGTGTGCAGCCCTGTGTGGCCAATAAAGAAAGTTATCTTTCTATCTATCTGTCTGTCTGTCTGTCTGTCTGTCTGTCTGTTTGTCTGTCTGTCTGTCTGTCTGTGGTTCCGGTATTTATGTAAAACAATTATTATATAATACCATTTTTTTCAATTGAACATTACATTTACCTTACATAACTACTAGAAACATTTGTAGTTAAATGCATTCAAAATATTAACATTTGTGTGTTACTCTGATAATACGCATATATATATATATATATATATATATTATATATATATATATATATATTTGTGCATACACACACATATAGCTTAAATTGTATAAAAAAGATATAAAAAAAAACAAAATATAGGTGAGGGAGCAACAAGCAACAAAGAACGTGTATTAATTTGACGCTCAGGGGAAATGGAAGGGTCTTTCAACCTTTCGAGCCTACGCGCTTCTACAGAAAGGAGTGAGGAGAGAAAATAGATGGAGAGTGGAAATATATGGATACACATACACCCACTCATATTTATAAATGAAACAAATGCTTATAAAGATGAATATATGCATATTTACATGCGTGCATACATGCATATGTGTATACATGCATTCATGCATACATGTATGCATACGTGCATTAATGCATGCGTACGTGCATGCATACGTACATGTGTACATATATATTCTACAGGCACCACATATGTACATATGTTACACTTCTGTTATAGGTAGAATCAACATGTTATATAGATTTGCCATTTTACTGTATCTCTAAAAACATGTAACTATTAGTAGGTCTTTTGCATATATATATATATATATATATATATATATATATATATATACCGGAGTAAACACATAAATCTGAAACAAGGTGGAAAAAAGAGTACTCAAATACCAGTGGTAGAGTAATATGCTTTATTTAAAGCAGCAGAAAATTCAACAAAATATGTTACTCTGAGTTTCACCTTCCCGTTCGTCGGGACAGTTTTTGCTTCCGACGAACGGGAACGTGAAACTCAGAGTAACAGGTTTTGTTGAATTTTCTGCTGCTTTAAATAAAGTATATATATATATATATATATATATATATATATATATATATATATAATATATATATATATATATATATATATAACGTGTGTTTATGCCCGTTATTGTAGAAAAAATTGCGCGAAAATAGAGACAAAAAAGAAAAGCAATGTTCAGTATGACTTGTAGAGGTTTTATCCTGTTTATTGTTTCCGACGACAGGGACTTTTGAAGCGAGTACAACCAGTAAGATATACAGCTTCTTCTATAAAAACATGGTGGTCATAGTAGTGGTGATGAAACATACTCTTGTATTTTTTATGTGAATGAGTTGGTTTTTGCTTCGTCGTTAGAGGACATAAGAACATACAAAAATAAAATCTGAACAAATACAATGACGGAAAGGATGCTTTGCGCACTCATTTATCTTACGCTTTGACACGTTATTTTTTACATACGTTCATATATGCATGCACACTTACATTCTCTCACAAGGACATATGTTGAATTAATAACTAAAATCCGGTCGGATGTAAGACTTCTTTGAAAGATGCATATCAAAAAAGAACAAAATATAACGAGAAAATAAGACAAAAGAATAAAAAGGAATGGCAGAATGATATTCTACGCAGGTGCTAGAACAATGAAGTGAAGTGAATGGTTGAGGCATAAAGAAGAAATAGTAAAAACCGATGGATGTTAAAATGCGTTATAGGTGATAAAAATGTTTTTTTTTCTTTATCTAATATATATATATATATAAAATATGTAGCAAAAGTATGTTATAACAAATCATATATTTAAAAACATAAATTTTAAGAACGTGGTAAAATGCATAAAAAATGAAATAAAACAGAGATTGAATCGAAATTGATTTTAAAAACAATGAAGCTATAAACTAAAGCAAAATGATTTTAAAAATTACTGAAGATTACGTAAGGAAATAAAAACAGAGTAACAAGGATTGGCATTAGTAGAATTTTGATGCAGTGGAGAAAGAGGTAAAAAATAAAGGAGGGAGGTGTTGCTTGACTGGATGTGTTTTAAGTGAACGTGACAAGGTTTCTTCAGAGAAAAGTTTAAGTAAGATAATAAAGGCAGCTTTAAAGATTCGGTGTTTTTTTATAGAGCGAAAAACAGAAATGATATAATGCGTTAAGGTGTTTTATAGCGGTATGAATAAAGAAACATATGTACCCAAAACATATTCATTTCTTTTTTAATTTTCCTCTCATATATATTTTAAATTTTTTCTTTAGTTTTGATACTTGTTTCATATTTTTATATTTATATGATCTTAGGCACTTTGACAACAATGCAAAGAGTTTATGTATCCACATACATGCTAAATATAACATTATTATAACGGTTTTAGAAGAAAATTATTAGAAGAAAATTGAGAGGGTTTTAAAGAATTATTTTTTGGGGTAATATATTTGCTTGTGTACGTGGGACCCTCTCGTCTCCCAAGGATCAGGCTCTACGGAGAACTTACAATCGGAACAAGACCCGGAGAAGATCCAAAATTCCGTTTTAAAGACCAGCTCAAACGGACCTTGGCTCAAGCTAACATTCAACCATCCTCATGGGAACAGTTTGCCATGGATCGGACAGCCCGGAGGACTGCTATCCGAATTGGAGCCAGCTCCTTCAAGTAGAAGAGACAATGGAATGAGGAGGCAAAACGCAGGAGAAGAAAGGAGCTTCTTCAACATCTTCGATATGCACCGACCATCCCATGCGAATTCTGCCCACGACTCTTTCATCACCGACTTGGTCTCTAAAGTCACTTTCAGCACAAACATCAACCGCGGAGACTGGATGGAAACTGCCGAACCCAATTCTCGGATACGAGTTGGAGCTTGAAAATGCAAAAGTGTCCGAACTCGGCGGAATTTGAACTCAGAACATAAAGACGAGCGAAATACCGCTAAACATTTTGCCCGGCGCGCTAACGATTCTGCCAAATCCCCGCCTCTAGACGCCACGTAATTTATTCTTTTCTACTTTAGGCATAAGGCCTGAAATTTTGGTGGAGGGGGCAGTCGATTAAATCGACCCCGGTACGAAACTGGTACTTAATTTATCGTACTCGAAAAGAAAAGTCGACCTCGACATGAATTCGAACTCAGAACGTAAAGGCACGAAATACATATTTCTTTACTACCCACAAGGGGCTAAAAACAGAGAGGACAAACAAGGACAGACAAACGGATTAAGTCAGTGCGTAACTGGTACTTATTTAATCGACCTCGAAAGGATGGAAGGCAAAGTCGACCTCGGTGGAATTTGAACTCAGAACGTAACGACAGACGAAATACGGCTACGCATTTCGCCCGGCGTGCTAACGTTTCTGCCAGCTCACCGCCTTATTGTCACATAATACATTAATATTAAGAATATATATCTCAACGATTTCACTGAAAGCCCATGTTAATAGCAAAAAAAACAAACAAAACAAAAAACAAACAAAAAAAAACACTCAAAAAAACAAAAACAAAAACATAAGACAAAAAACAAAAAAAAACTTAAGAATGTTTTCTTTATCAAAATATATCTGTCGTAGTATAAGACAGTCTTTCTTAAATGAACAATGAATTTCATCTTTGAATTTATGACTGGTGCGATTCATCCAGTAACATTGTGGGTAGCTAAAAGAAGAGGCTCGGAATTAAATGGGTCATATAACTAATTATATTGGATATATATCTGCATTTTCTCTTTATCCGAGACCAGAATTGGTGTTATTGCAAAGAGATAAGTGAGAATCTATTTTAAGTTTAAGAATAATTCCAACTAGTATATTCAGCTACTCTCTGTTTTAGCAATGGAAATCAATCTTTTGCAACAGTTGTTCATAAAACTGAGTCGGAGGTCTTTAAAAGTAAAGTAAGTGTTTTGCAATGCTAGAATTTCAGTGTTGTAATCAATATCTACTTACAAATTCGTTAAATAATAACAATATAGCTATCGAAAAAATATCTCAGAGGAACGTTGTACATATTAAAAAAAAAAATCATATAAAGTTTCACCTATGGGAATGAAAGACTTAGATTAACTTAATATTACCCACGTAATTAGTAGACAAATTATTGGTTGAGGAGTGATTAAAATCTAAAATGGAAATCAACATGCAAAAAACTATTTCCGTAAATATTTGTTCGCTGAGAAGTTTGGAAAGTGCATGCTATGCAGATGGAAGTGTTTTTGTTCTACAAAAGCCAGCTAGTGAATTTATCGTCTGTTTTGGTATTATTAGTATTAGACGTCTTCAGCTTAGAATATGGCAATCAGCTAACAAGAACAAGAGTGATAAAATTGAAACTGAGGGAAGGTAGGGACACTTGCTGTTTAGAGATTCTTAAAAAGCTATTAAAGGAAGATTTTGTCAATTAACTGCGTAGATAATCTACGTTAATCAAATATCATTTTATTTACTTTATTAGTCATGCATATGAAACCCTATAATATTTGTATTTTGTATGCGGAATGCTTCAGTGAGGTAATTTCTTTCAGAGGTGTTGTTCATATTCATGACGGGCGTGATTACCTCCCTTGCACTACTGTTACTATTTTGCTCTCAATAGGTCTATTGCTTCCACTAGTTGTTTTATAGACCAAATCTATTTTCTTCTGCAGAGTCTATATTTTATGAAAATTTCAGTTAATTTAATTTATTGGAACTATTTTCCTCTTCGTTTGTGGATTGCCAATACCTTTAAAATATTCCCTTGGTTATATTTGCTTTACTGTTGGTATTCTTCAAAATACCAGTTTTATTTCAAGTTTGTATAAAACAATGATCATTGCACACACACACACACACACACACACACGCGCGCACACACACACACCACACACACACATACGTATATGTACCTGGTTCTACCTGGAGAACCGCTTGTCAAACAGTCTCTTCTTGCTCTTACTTTTGTCGGAAAATTACTTTGGTATTTGTGTAGCACACAGTTTTGTGTTTTCTCTCTCCTTTTTTTTATATAATAATAATTACTTTCATCCATCATGTTTATTTGTTATTATGATTTAATCACTGCTATTTCTTGTCTAAACAAATCCCATTCAGATTGATATCATTTCGTCTTTCTGTTTTCTGTCTACGTCTTTGTTGCGTAGCAACTCAGAAGTATGTGATGAATTTAACCACGCTCGCGGTTTCTTCCGGTTCAATTTGAATCATACCTATTTTGCCAATTTTCTCTTCTTCATTTAATTCTAATCGGGGTTTTAACAATTTTCATGAAAATTAAAGATTTCTAAAGAGTTTACATTCTTTAAATTATTTTGTGTTGGGTCTTGTACTATCTGGACTGTTATAACCCATCATGGAATTTATGTTGCTTGTACAGTCTCGTGTTTTGTCTTTATGTTGGCCGAATTACCACGACGTTGGTTCAGTATGTTTAGGACGGTGCTCATAAGGAATTGCAAGAAGAACGGAAAGAATAATTCAGAATAAGTTTCATCTTTAAAGCGCCGGTGGTTTTCATCAAAGTGTTCATTTTTTGCCGATATTCATCATGTTGGTGTGTTTACGTCCCCGTAACATAGCAGTTCAGCAAAACAGACGGGTAGAATAAATACTAGGTTTACAAAGAATAAATCCCTGGTCGATTTGTTCGACTAAAGGCGGTGCTCCAGCATGGCCGCAGTGAAAAGACGGAAACAAGTAAAATAATAAAAGAATATATATATATATATATATATATATTCTTTTACTTGTTTCCGTCTTTTCACTGCGGCTATGCTGGAGCACCGCCTTTAACCAGATTCCTAAATTTATTTGCTTTTGTAATACCTAAATTTGCTTATATTCCTTATTCCTGTCTCTTTCATTCTAAGTAGCTTATCCCTATTGTAATTGAGAAGAAATATGGAGAGTGTAAAGACTCACACACGCACACACAGACACACAGACACACACACACACACACACACACACGCACGCACACACACACACACTCATAATTACGCTTTCTGTATTTTCATCCACCTACCAACTTAAGCATATGTGTGTATGTGTCTGTTTAATGTACTTGCGCTTGTGCATGAGCATGAAACGAGCACTGTATAATACTAACTTTGAACCAACTTTAGTTAGGCATCAAATGTGAAATGCCCACATAAAGAACGAAGAAAATAGTCAATAATATATATGTGGAAATATAGCAAGCTGAAGGAAATTGATATCACATGATATAATATAATGATTAAGATGAGGCAAAAGATATATACGAAATGTAATTATCGTTGTTGAAATAGTTTCTCCAAATTATAAAACACAGTACTCGGGTTTTTAATTAACATAGACGAAACAGTTTGTTATTGTAAAAAGTGTACGTATATATATGCATGCATATATATATATATATATATATATATATATATATATATATATAATATATATATATATATACATACATATATATGAATATATATATATACATATATACATACATATATACATATATATGTATATATATATATATTGATAAAATAAGCAGGAAATGGAGAAAACTTTTGATCAGCAAACAAATTGACTACCATCGGTTAATTATTTTTGAATACAAAGCTTTAACATTGCTTAAGGCGTTTCTGCTACCAATGTCAGCCGGTGCCTCCAAAGAAAAATCTACACATATACACACACACATATATATTTGTATATATATACATATATGTATGTATATATATACATATATATGTATATATATACTTATATACATATATATGTACATATATATATATACATACATACATACATATATATGTACATATATATATTCATACATATATGTATATATGTATTCATATATATGTATATATATATATTATATATATATATATATATATATATATATATATTATATATATATATATGTACATATAACCATAAAAACGTGCATAGTCACACAAAAACACAAACACACACATTACACATGCATAATATATATTATACGTTATACATTTTAAAGGGAATGTTGACCTGAAAACGTAAAGGTATACGAAATGCTATGGAGTATTTTTTTCTGGTTTCGTAATAATTCTCATTCTAATAATAATAATAATAATAATAATAATAATAATAATAATAATAATAATAATAACGATAATAATAATAATCGTTCCTACGATTGACAAAAGGCTTGAGATTTGGATGAAGAGGTTCAGTCGAGACATGGACCCTAGTACTCGATTGGTACTTATTTTATCGACTCCGAAAGGATGACGGGAAAAATCGGCCTCTGTGGATTTTGAATTCAGAATGTAAAGGCGGACGAAATGCCGCTAAGCATTTGTCCAGCGTGCTAACGATTCTGCCATTGCGCTGCATTAATAATAATAATGGGTTCAAATTTTGCCACAAGGGCAGCAATTTTTGGGGAGGAGATAAGTCGATTACGTCAGCCTCAGTGTTTCACATTTATCAAACCCGAAAGGATAAATGGCAAAATTGACCTCAGCGCATTTGAACTCAAAACATAGGGACGGGCGAAATACCGCTAAGCATTTCGGTCAGCGCGCTAACTAATCTGCCAGTTCACCGCCCCAATAGCAATAATAATAATGATAATATTAATAATAACTAGCACTAATCATAGTGCTAATGCATGCATATACAGCTGCATGCGTGCGCACATACACGCGAGTACTGTCCAAGCCTCCGACCAATCACGTACAGCTAGCTGGTATTCAATTGGCGTATCACGTTTCGGGCATTTTGATTGGGTTTTGGACAGAAAATTTTTTAAAAAGTCACTTCTATTGATTTTTGAATGGCTTTGCGTGGTGACTGGGGAAATGTAAAGATGTGCACGACCACCCATGGACGGTTTTGAATGACCATAGAAAGTGCGAACAATCTAACTGAAAAATTGTGGATTTGTATAAAGGACACACACACACACACACACACACACACACACACACACACACACACACACACAGACATTTTGCCGTTTATATATATAGAGATAATAATGATGATGATGATGATGATGATAATGATGATAATAATAATAATAATGATAATAATAACAATAATAATAATATATGGCTCTAAGCACCAAACTGTGAATTACGAAATGATACCAATATCACAACGTTTATATATTTATAGAAGCAATGGTGCACATTAATGTTTTAATTTGAATCTTGAAACTCAAAATATACAAAACGTAACATTCCGCATACAGGAAAATTTGTACCGTTGTTGATGATGTAAACATCGTTAATGAACAGCGTGCAGAAATAAAAGGATTTCTACTTCGAAAAAATATTTACTACTTTTTATACAGAATAGAATCGAACATTTAAAATGAATTGCTTTAGAACACCTTCCAGTAATCTAAGAAAGACTGGGTGTAAACTTTAGTGAAACACTATCCACATAATTAGTATATAATTTTTAAAGTTACTAAATCAAATTTGTATTCATCAGACAATGTAAAACAGGATGTAATAACCAAAGCCTGTTTCAAAGGAAACGTCAAGCGAAAAACTTGAAACAACTGTTGACAAAGCTTGATCATAACAACAGTGATAAAAATTTCAAAGTATGTGCAATGACAATGTTAATTTACACATGCTGATAAGGCAGTGAACTGGCACGCTGGATAAATGCTTGGCGACATTTCGTCGGTCTTTGCGTTCTGAGTTCAAATTCCGCCGAGGTCGATATTGTCTTTCATCCTACTGGGGTCAGTAAGATAAGTACCAGTTGAACACTGGGGTCAATTTAATCTACTTATATCTTCCCGTTGGATTGCTGATCATTATATCTGTATAAAGACCGGAATACAAATATTTACAAATGGAAATATTTGTGTTCCGGTTTTAC
>NC_043013.1:29814037-29829037 GCF_006345805.1 Octopus sinensis
ATCAAGTAGTAACATTATAGAGAAGGTAGATATACAGATAAAGACGTAGATTTAAATTTGATGTTGACACATCTGAAGGACAGTGGCCAGGAATTTATCAGGACCTTCTACCGAATTGTACTTGACCGTATCTTTTTCTCTTAGAATATATATGTATATATATATATATATATAAAGAAGCACTCCGTCGGTTACGACGACGACGAGGGTCCCAGCTCATACGATCAACGGAAGAGCTTGCTCGTGAAATTAACTGGCAAGTGGCTGAGCTCTCAAAAGGCACGTGTATCCTTAACGTAGTTCTCAGGGAGATTCAGCGTAACACAGAATATGACAAGGCTGGCTCTTTGAAATACAGGTACTACTCCTTTTTGCCAGCTTAGCGGACTGGAGCAACATGAAATAAAGTGTCTTGCTCAAGGACACAACGCACTATTGGGGATTGAATTCACGACCTTACGATCGTAGGCGGAATGACCTAACCACTGAGCCACGCGCATTCACACACATATTATATATATATATATATATATATATATACACACACACACATATATATATATATAAAGGTGTATACACACATATATGCATATGTCTATGTATGTGAGTATAGACACAAGTACGTTGAGATAGATAGATAGATAGATAGATAGATAGATAGATAGATAGATAGGGTGGGAGAGACATATGGAGTTGGAGAGAGATGAAAGGCCGAGTACTGAGTGGGGAACAAAATATGTGAGAATGTGGTGGAGCTTATATAAAGTTTGAAAAGTGTTTATAAAAGTTTTCTTATTTGTTGATGACGGGTTTAAGTGTTCTGAAGAATATCGATGACGCAAATAGAATTGGAGGCTGAAGCCAGTGTTTCAGACGATGTGTGAGATTTGCTCTCTTTATTTACCTTCCCCTTCCCTTTAGTTAGTTAAACTTTGTCACTATTTAGGAGAGTTGTGAAGACGTCAGTACGCAATTAGCAATCGAGATGTTCGTAGTTATTAACCTGTCTTAAAATGACAAACGTTTCAAATGATGAAACCATATATTTGAGAGGAAACGAAATACCAGAAATAGACTTAAGCAACTTTAACTGGCAATTTGACCGAATTATCAACGATTGCCGCCTCTAAGATATTATAAAAATCACGTATTGCAGTATGGTCAAAATCAACACACACACATACACACACACACACACAAGCACAGACACATACAAATACACACAAATACACACACATGCGCACATTGTATATGTTAATATATGTATATATACATATATGAAGTCGGCGAACTGGCAGAATCACTAGCACGTCGGTCAAAACGCTTTGCGGTATTTCGTCCGTCTTTAGGTTCTGAATGAATGAACGTATGTATATATGTATGTCATTATCAGTTTTATTTCAAGATTTCTTACCATTAGAGAAAGAGACTTTTTCTAACATAGATCCAAGGCTCCTTCATAGGAATTTCAACATTAACAGGATAACTTTGTATGTATTTATATGTTCAATTTGTATGTATGTATGTATGT
Organism: Octopus sinensis; assembly: GCF_006345805.1. Classification (NCBI taxonomy): domain Eukaryota; kingdom Metazoa; phylum Mollusca; class Cephalopoda; order Octopoda; family Octopodidae; genus Octopus; species Octopus sinensis. The sequence continues at coordinate 29,815,569 of NC_043013.1, forward strand.
ATGTATGTATGTATGTATGTATGTATGTATGTACATACGTATGTATGTATTTCGTTCATTCCCCTGCGTTACAATTCTATTGAATTTTTCCATCGTTGTCACATCTATTAAGAAATAAACGAAAAGACAATATCACATTTTTTATGTATTCATAAATACTTAAAATGGTTTCTACAGCTATCGTGCAAATTTCAACAACTTTGGGTCGTTAATGATATTATTTGAGTTTATATTAAGCGACAAAATCTTTACATTCTTGGTCTCGTGTTTGCTGGGCTATGAGTTATATGAAAAACACATACCAGTGAGACAATTACCGAAAACAAAACTATAAAAATGCGTTTACATATATAGATATATTGCTACATAATATATTTCAGATATAGGCGGTTATAATAGCTTCTAGACACACAATTTACTTTCAGATACATTAAATAAAGCAGGAGCTCATATACCATAACTCGGCCCGATAGAAATAGTAGCTAAAATTGTCTCACACGCTATCATTAAAAAATTCCCAAACACTCATAAACGTGCGAACAACAATTGGATTGCATAATCCTTGTTATGCTACATTTGAGTAAAAGTTAAAATTATTACGAAAAAGGACATTTGATCATAGGTCCAGCCTTAGAGGTAGATAACATCAATAACATTCAACTGTAGATGACACAGTTGCAGTAATGAGTGTAGGGTGTTATTATAAGTCATAGAAAAACGTAAAAGAAAATACAGTAGGTCATGTCTGGAACAGGCTTTTGATATTAGGTTTGTCTGACATCGTGCTAAACAATTCATAATGTAACGACAGTATATTACTCTCTTCAAACCAATTTTTTTCTATTTCTTTTGATAAAATATTAACACAAGAAATTAAAACATATGCAGTTGGTTTGGCCCAAGTACTTATTGTATGCAGTTATTATATACCATTAGGAATTTTCTTTCTTGGAATTGGATCTCGAAGCCCTGCTATATCGAGCAGGTCATGCACTTGTATAATCAGATGGTGTCTTACAAAATGGTTTCTATGCAGCTACAGCAACCGTTTCTGTCCGTAGCTGGAATGATTCATTAAAAGATCTTTGTTCTTATGCCTACACTTTAACACTACATCTTACGTTTTGTTGAGAATATCAAATATAGGTATAATATTATTGTACTTCTCGGTCACACAAAAGAGATGTCTCTTTGACCGTTAACATAAGATATTGCGATTTCAACTTCGAAATAGCTTCTTTTAGAATTACCCAATCATTTTCAACCAAAAAAGTATGGCTATATTGAGGTAGGTGTTTTTACTGGATCTATTTCGGCCCACTCGGGCTTATATGAGGTAGTTGTCAGTGAATTGACACATCAGAGTATTATTGATGCTGCTTTCTGGTGGCCGGTTTGATTTCTTCCTAAGAGAGTATTTAGTTTTATTACTCGCAAGGTGGCAATGTTTTCCTCATAACTATATTGATCTAATCAGGTGGTTTAGCAAAGTATGCCTGTTCCCAGATAATTTATAAGGTTGGATAAAGTAAAATTCTGACCATTAATTACGATTCCAGTGAGGAATTCACCACTAATAATGACATCGATATCGATGTAATAACATGCATCAAGAAGTCCCTCATGTTCTTTGATGATTTCTTCATATGGAACAAAGAAAGTGATGAGCGAAAGCAAATATAAGTCATTACCGAAGTCGATTAGGTCAAAATAACCAGGCTTAGCACTTTTACCACTCTGGCTAATGGAGATTACTCAAGGTCGATTAAATATCTCTCTCCGATGATAGGTATGAAACAGAAGCTTGAAATTTAAAGAGAAAGAGAGAGAAATAGAAAGAAAGAGAGAAATAGAAAGAAAGAGAGAAATACTGAGACAGGGAGAGCAAATGCGCTCAACGAAGTTTATATGTTTGTAAGGGACATTAGTGACCTAAGTTAAAGGAATTCATTGCAACCAGGAATCGAAGCCAGGACTCAAAGATTGATCGGGTTCTTACTTTCTGCAATCACAGAATTCATTTTATTCACTTCTATAACATGATTAATTGAGATTAATTATTTTGTGGGCAGATAACTAAACATCATCTTGGCATTCATGAAATCTGTTTCACATGAAACACTCACATCACCTGATTTATCAAGAAAATCGACCTTTAGGCGAATCATTTCTTGAGTTGCAATTGGATGTGGTTTTTTACTTGTCAGTTTTAGAATAGTTACACTTTGGACATTTTCTATTTCTTTTTACTTTATTATTTTTTACTAGTTATCTTATACCTTGGTAACATTTTTGATGTTTAAATCTCTTGCGTGTGTCAAATTGATGGCGATAATAGTTATTCCATGTTTTGGTTAATATTTTTATATTTTGCTTAATAATCACCGTTTCAACATCTTAGCACTTTCTTTCAGTTGACAGCAGCATGAATTTTGCATTGCAGTATGACGACCACTTACTTTGTACAATACACTATGTCACTAATATTTCTATATGGGGCGACATTGTTACCCAAAGAATTATTATGGAATAGGCAGACTTTAGAAATCCGGGCTAAATGTATTACAGTCTATAGATACGCACCCTTTACATTTCTGAATTTGAATTCATATTAGCCTTCTCAACCGATAAAATAAACAGCATAGCATATAATAGTCACAATTTAACCTAGTAAATTACTTTAATGCAAATTTTGGTCTTTTGCGGATTGGCCAAATGTATTATTGCTTAATGACTTTTAGTCAGCCATTAGTTATGACACTTTTCTCACGACTGTTTGATGTGGGTATCTAAATCTGACGCAACAAATGCGTTGAAAAAGTATTAAGAAGTGTGTAATCGATATTGTCGACTTCGTTTCATGAATACTGGTATATGATTGAAGTTTAATCCTTCGTGTATATATATATATATATATATATATATATATATGTGTGTGTGTGTGTGTGTGTGTGTTACATGACACAGGTATGAAAAACATTCAGGACTTTGCGTTTCTGTGCTAACAGTGCAATGAATTTTGCACTTCATCAACTTATGTAAGCTTAATGCATGCTTCCAGTATCCTTAACAAGGGGCAGAATACCGTGTACAGGCTTCTGCATAACTGTGTTTCTGTCTAAATAATGTCACTGAAAAGATAATGGTCAGCACGTGCTTATGCAATGAAACTTTTTCCCAAGATGCTTCACAGCGAAATAGATCTTAGAACCGTTTTTTAACCGTTGAGCCATGACTGCTTTCCTACTTGACCATTAACGACGTACTTAAAGGTGAAACAGATCCAAGGAAATAATGAAGATAGGCCACCGTGGCAAGACCAAATATATTGCTCTGTTGTAACTGACTCTGTTCACACTTAACTGACTGTTTTGTATATGAAAAAAGTGGTTTTAAAAAAGACGGCTTAGTTTTGTGCTGTGCTTTTGTGCGCCTGGTTTCAGATTTTATAGCACAAAAACTTGCAGGAAACAGCAAATTCTTAAATTAATGCAAGTAGTCCTACATACTTCTAAACAAATGAGATAGGCACAGTTGGAATGTATTCGACCATGTCTGTCTGTTCAGAGACGACCTGAAGTTAAATAACATCACGATCTAATAGTGTAAATAGTAATAGTTCCACTATCTCATCTTACTTTGCTACACCACTATACCAAAATGCTTGCAATAATATAGTAGTATAGTGATAGTAGAAATTGTAGTAGCAGCAGTAGCAGTAGTGCTAATAGTATTAGTGATTGTAGTAGTAGCGGTATTAGTGATTGTAGAAGATCGTTCAGTTTTATACAAGCATTTGAAATCAATATTGTCCATCAGATAAAAGGCGGTGAGCTGGCAGAATCGTTAGCACGCCCGGAAAAATGCTTAGTAGCATTTCGCCCGTCGTTACGTTCTGAGTTCAAATTCTGCTGAGGCTGACTTTGCCTTTCACTCCTTTCGGGCACGATAACATAAACTCTAGTTGAACACTGGGATCAATGAGATCAAATTATCTCCTTACCCTCCTGAAATTAATAACCGTGTGCCAGAATTTGAAACCGATATTGCCCATCAGATAAATTGTAGTCGGCGGCAAATTCTGTAGAAAACCGAACAGAATACCTGGTAGTATACAAGTTCTTGCTTTAATTCAGTCTTCAAATTCATGATTGGCTGACTTGGAATTTATTCCATCCTTTTGGATTCGATAAGTTCTGTATCAGTCAAATATCTAGAATTGTTTAAATCGATTATATTTCGCTTAACAAAGTTGTAGCTTTGCGCCAATGAGAGAACTATGCTTTCTACCTTTTGCACAAGCCCAGACATTTTGATGGGAGAATAGGACAGGATAATTACATCGACCCTGATAGGATGAAAGGCAAAGTTGACAACAGCGGGATTTGAACTCCGAATGGAAGGGGCCGGAATAAATGCCGCAAAGCATTTACCAATATGATGTATATTTCCCAGAAGTTACTTTCCGTTGCTTTTCCTTATAAACATACTAAGATAATAGTTTCATTTTGCTATAAGCTAGTATAGTATAGTACTTGTTTACTGTTCTATATTTTAGAGATGAAGAATTCTGTACATTATTTACATTGGACAGATGTGTGTCCTCATTTTGTTTGTTTCGGCTGATTTACTCTCCAGCCTTCATCAGGTGTCCTGGTGTAATTTTGAACCAAACCCTGGGTTCTCATTCCTAAGGTATTTTTTGCTGATGTCATTATTATTATTATTATTATTATTATTATTTATTCAAGTGGAATTGAACTCGGAATCTTAGGGTTAGTAGCCCGCGCTCTTAACTATTACGCTATATAGCCGCGGGCATATATTTACTATACTATACTTGTATAGTTTAGTATAATAGTCTAGTAGAATGTGCGAGAAAGAGAAAAAGAATATTGAGAGAGGAGTGAAGGAATACCGAGAGCAGAAAATGTAACAAAGGAGTCAAACGAAATAAACAGTAATAAGTTCATAGCCATTTGGAATTATTAATGTCAGTGAAGTAAGCATTTGACAAGGAGTCGAAACCAAACCGTAACTGATGGTAGGGAGCATGTCTTCTACTATTACAGTATTCATCCGATTCCTTTCAACCAAATGATTAATTGACTTAGGATTATGTAGGCAGATACCTAAACATCACTTTGACATTCACGAAATCTATTTCATAGAAACGCTGTTTCAACTAATTTATCAATTTTGTGTAAAATGTCCGTGTTTAAGCATTCTTTTTTTTCTTACATCAACAAATCAACCTTTAGGCGAATAATTTCATGAGTTTAAATTGTATTTTCATTTTCATTTATTATTTATCTTTATTTTTCAGACAGTTTCTATTTTCAATATTTTCTACTTCTTGTTTTTCGTTGTTATCTTATAGCCTGGTAACATATTTAATGTTTAAATCTCTTGCGTGAGTCAAATTGACAGTGAATAATCTTTTTTGTTTTGGTTAATATTTTTTAATGTTTATTTCAAAATCACCGTTTCAACTTGTTACAACTTTTTTTCATTTGACAGCAACATGAAATTTTATATTTCAAAATTTCAAATAAGACGCACGGTGCTTTATGCGATATCGGAATAAGACTGAATAAGACTTAGGAGATTTGAGGCTACGAAAAGCTTTCGATTCTCGGGGATTACCGCTTTATTTAGATTGCTCATGACTTTCGGAAATGTATAAATGAGACAATATGTCACTATCTATTTCCGTCGAAAATATAATGCATTTGTGATAGTTAACCAAATATATATCAATGTTTTTCATAGAATAGAAGCGCATACCTAAAATGAAGAACGCTAAAAAGTTAAAACATGTCTAGAAGTTGTCTCCCATATTTCCAAAATGATTAGAATATTTATAGTAATGTCCTTTCATCGTCTTACATGTGTATTTTAGATTTTGGAATTACATTTCAGCATTACATGTAGACTATCTATCTATCAGTCTGTCTGTCTGTCTGTCGTCTGTCTATCTGCATGTCTGTCTGTCTGCATGTCTGTCTATCCTTCTTTCTTTCAACATGTTTGCGTGTATAAGGATATATGCGTGTCCGTCTGTATAAGTTTAGCTAGATGCAATGAGATATCGTGATAATCTTGTTTCAATACCATTAACTGGAAAAACAAAGGGAAGTAGTATTAAACGTGAATCGAAGACGACTCTCAATGCTGATTGTGCAGGAGACTGGAACTTGATTAATTGTAATACTTACAAATGTGTGCACTGAGTTAATGATATCTATTTTAATCTTGAAATCCGCTCACTTACATTCTGACTTCCTGGTAGTTCGATGTGCATAAAATATACCTATTTAATTATAGCATCATACTTTTGTTATTGCAAATCTACATCTTTAACTTCTTAAATATAGTAATCCGTCTCCATATCGTGTTTCACCTATCACGGTTTATTATTTAAGCTTACGTCGATTCCTCCATGGTGTTGTTAGGCATTTATAATAAAATAAATATATACAATTTATAAACAAAAAATATACAGTACAGTACTTTTTCTCCTTCGTGGATTTTCACCTATCGCGTGAGATTTTGGAACGTAACTCCCGCGATAGTGGAGGCAACGACTTAATAGTCGTTGGAATATGGAATAGCGCGCTTTGCTATTTTTTTCTCCTCCTACACTTTGCGATCTGAGTTCTAGTGTCACCGAAGTCAACTTACCTTTTCTTTTCGGAATTAATAAAATGTTTGCCAATCATGGGCTGTGGATTGCTAGAAATTTTAGAAGTCAAGAAAAATTCTTTGTGGTAGTTGTTATATCTTTTTTAATTTTGACAGCAACACCTGCAACAAAACTTGTAACAAGATGCATTGGCTTAAGTCGGCGACCTTTCCCTACGTTGAACATCGATTGCATGAAGAAGGGTGTATGTATGGACAACTTCCTGGGTCCACCAAAAATATCTTATACAGCCCTGCACGTACATGCGCAAAGGTATAATCAGCTTTGACTGACGAAGGTTCTATCTTCATGATGGCGACTTCTGTTAATAATATTTTAATGCAGTGTATGAAGGTCACATATCTCTGAAGATTTGATAATGAATTTTGATTATGAAAATTTGCATTAAATAACTAATAATGATTCTTAAGGAAACATACGTAATATGGTGTTATTAAATATTTTATAAACGATCTCTCATACTTTGTTTTGTTACGCACACACACACATATATAAAATGCTGAGACACTGCGATGCACACACCTATGTAAACACCATTGTGAAATAGATATACATATGGTTACGTTTTGATTGTTGTTTCACAACACATAACATCCATCGCTTACTGTAGGTGTATTTCAGGTCAGAGAATAAATGCCGTAATCATTTTGTTTCTAATGTGAAATAATACAAAGATGAAAATAGATATTTGAGAATGTTCTGTAAAGAATGAAGTTCAATCAAGAGCAATGTTGTTTTCGAACAAAGGATCAAGTAATGCTTAGTTAAAGAATTCCGGATTAATAAATGAGGAGGGTTATCGCAACTTAGGCAAGTAAATTTATTCAAATGGAAATAGACAGATAAGAGTCAGTGTTAGTAACCCTACAAGAGATAAAATGAATATTATGGCAAGTCAAATCTTAAATCCATTAAATGAAGAAAAACAAATACTTGCCAGAAGATAGTTTTGTATTTGAATTACTTTAGAGGAGAGAAAACCAAATTACTTAGGCTTAAAGTAAAGTGACGATTATTTCAAACATAATGTTTGGATGAATCGAATCATGCATACGTTAATATGAATCATTAGATTTCAAGTTTACAAAATCTCTTTTTTTTCTTCTTTTTCTTAAAGTTTACAAAATCTCTTGCGAAATAAAACTAGCCTTAACTTAAATATGAGGTTTTCGGTGCTTCCTGCTAAAGATAAGTTAAATTTGAATACCGACTAAGACTGAAAATTGCTGTTTATGTGGGTTTAAAAGAATGGAATCTGTTTCACAGACAGTTTGAGAGAAGCTTCACCCTATTCTCCATGCTTTTGCACGTGTATTTTATAAATAGTAATAAAATTTTGATTTTTGTCTAATTTCCATACCCTGGCTTCAGGAAAAGATTGGGAATTTATGCGAAAAATAATGCAACAACTCTTAATTTTTTATTTGTTATGGGTACATATTTATATTGTCAACCTAAAGGTGGCTACAGACGACACAAAGGACACGCATGAAAGAGAATCAGAAGAGGTAACCCAGGGCAGACTATTTTCTAATTATTATATATTGTTGGAGGACTTTCCATTAAGTCATTTGTAGAGACATCTATACAACGTTTAGCTTTTTACAATTATTTTTTGTTCATTCTTAGATTAATCCTAAAACGTTTAAAATTATGAACTTCTAACATTAGAGCAATAACACTGATTTTAGAGGGAAAAGAAAAACAAATGTTGATTAAATCGACTACCATACTTACTTGCTACTTAACTTTGACGTTCGGAAATGAAAAACAAAGCTGACTCAACAAAATCTGAACGTAAAAATATACAGAAACATAACTAAATATTTTCAAGGTATTTTTATGCGGTGTTTTACTCGTTCTGCAAGTAAACTACTCCAGGAAAGGTTTTAATATATTCACAAGCACATACGTTTCGAAGATGAGTATATAGATCACAGTATCGGAAATTCTCAATCAGTTCCCGTGATAAAAAATCTGCTTCGGTAGGAGTTAAAGTCAGAACTTAAATCGTATGGAAATTCTATTCGTTGCTAAACCAGTTCCACGTTGCACTATGCTTAAAGTAATTTTATCAGATTAAAAAAAGAGCATATTTATTCAAAACATCTTTTGATTAAGTTGATGTTTTATAAACTTTATTTAAGCAAATTTGCATTTACAAACGAAATACACGGCTGTCAAATGGTCCGGTTCATATAGCTGTATGTAATGTAAGGTAGGAAGAAGTCACTGCTCTAGGCAATTGTGGCGTTATGAATTTGTTCAGCTCACAATGCAGAGTTCACCTTTTCTATATTTGTGTGCATGTGTGTGTTGTGTGTGTGTGCGTGCTTGTGTGTTTGAGAGGTAGACAGATAGATAAATGAATAGAGAGACAGTGTGTGTGTGTGTGAGGGAGAGAGAAGAGAACAAATAAATGGAATATTAGCATATGTCAGCATATCTGTGTCTCGCTGGAAGGTATTGCAAACTCGACAAAGTCTTGTTTAAGAACATCGGTTCGCATCTACGTAGTTCCTGTGTGTCTGTATATATATATATATATATATATATATATATTATACATATATATATGTATGTATATATGTATATGTGTGTGTATGTATATGTATGTATATATGTATATGTATAAGGAGCACTCCGTCGGTTACAACGACGAGGGTCTCAACTGATTCGATCAACGGAACAGCCTGCTCGTGAAATTAACGTGCAAGTGACTGAGCAATCCACAGATACGCGTACCTCTAACGTAGTTCTCAGGGAGATTCAGCGTGACACAGAGCGTGACAGCGCCGGCACTTTGAAATACAGGTACAGTTCATGTTTGCCAGCTGAGCGGACTGGAGCAACGTAAAATAAGGAATATCTCTCATGAGGTGTTGAGGTTTAATATTTAAATCAATATAATGAAAAAAAAATTAAAGACAAAGTTTGGTGATAAGAATGACATAAGTCACATACTGGTTAGTAGTATAACTGTTAGAATTGTGAGAGCAAAATACAAAGATATAACTTAACTGATTGGTACATTATTTCATACAACTCGCTTTCTTGTATCCATATTTATGGCGCCTTCATCATTCAATGCAACTAATAGAAAATAGTTATGTACCTGAAGCGCATTGCTGTCTACAAATATCTTTGTATATCGTAGATGTTAGCAAACAGAATATGTGGATTAGACATTAAGTAGATACAAATAATATATGATTGTCAAATAACCAATAAACCGAACAATAATTAAACGCTTGTTCAAATTCTATCTTATACTTCTGCGTAATTGCCGTTGTATATATTCGCTCATTCTGTACCCCAGTACTCGTTATATACTCACATAAACTCTCACACTCATAAACTGTAACCTCGTGTAGCTAAAACCAGTCGGCACATATAATTAGTATTTTTCGTCAGTTTGTTTTTATTAACTCATATTTTACGCACACACGCGCACACAAACACACATATTTATATGCATATATATATATATATATATATATATATATATACATGCCTGTGTATATGTATGTGTGTATGTATGTGGAGAGTGTTTATGCGCGTATTTCTTTCGCCATTGTATATCAGTGTTCCCACAGCATAATGAAACTAAATTAAAATAAATAATATACGTTATGCAAAAATAGTCACAGAACGTAGTTGAAACTTTCCCCAGTATGAAAAGAAATCTCAGACGTAAATTAAGAAAGCTGAGTTGTATTAGGCTGATGCTCTTTTGTAAAGAACTGTTTGAAAATGCCGAGTTAAAAGAAAATGTATTGGACAAGCTAATTAAATTTTCCTGATTTTATGATTTTCTGAAGTCGCAATAAATGAATCAATAGCAGACCGAGTCAACTATTCTAGTTTTAGAAAGTTCGTATCTTGTCAGTAGAATGAAATGATTGCGGTGGTTAGTATACATATTTCATTTTCAATGGCGCCGATTTCAAGTAGATAGCTTTGTACATGAAATGAAATATTAGCCGAAATGAAACAAATGTAACTCTTACTCTATGATACTCGATTCTAAATAGGGAAACCAAGATTTCAATGTGACCATTGTTAGAAATGTCCCCTTGATAAATAGATTTTAGTAAAACTGAAGACAGTAATGGTAAATTCTGCTAGTTTAATAGCTGTCACGGTTATGCTATAAATAGGGTTACAGGAGTAACCTTTATCAGTGAAATTGCTGCACTTTTTTAGCGTTAACTATATGAAAAGTGCTGTTAACCTAGCTGCAAACAGACAACATAAATATTCCACCAAAATTGATGCAAAGGTCAATACATAAATTTCAAGGAGATAATACAAAGTTAATTCTGGTGGATTTAACTTCAGAACGCTGAGAAGCATGCCTAAGTATCCCCAGCTATTTTTGTGTGACGTTCTGCTGATTTTGTACTTCACGTTTTTTAGCCAAAGGATTATATTGATTTTTCAATTTAGCTTAAGAAAATGAATTTACTGAAAAAAAAAGGAATCTTTATGTGGGTTTTGTAGATTAGCATTACAGGCATATCCGAAAGTTTTACTAACGCGAGAGCAACAGCACTGCTTTCAAAAAATTCCTTGATTGTTATAGGAGAGTTGGTTTTCAGAGAGATGGCAACAGTGGGAGAAACATGAAAAGTTGTGAGTTCTGGCTTATCGAAGATGATAAATTTAGAGAAGGATGAAGTGAGACATATGTCCTCGAAGCAAAGATAATGCATGGTTAATCCAAAACAATGAGAATAAATAAGCATTATATTGAACTGAGTAATCTGAATGCTAAAGGGTTAAGGTGGTGAGATGGCAGATTCTTTCGTAGGCTGGGCAAAGTATTTAGTGGCATTTCGTACGACTTTATGCTCTGAATTCAAATGTTAGCGAGGTCAACTTTACCTTTCATCCTTTCAAGGTAGATAAAATAAGCACCAGTTGAGTACTGGAGGTCGATATAATCGACGTACCTCCTCCCTCGAAATTGCTGACCATGTGCCAAAATTTGTAGCCGAAATAAGAAATAGTTATTCGCATGAACGAAGAATCGTTGTTAAAATTATTATAGGTTTTTCGTTATAGCTTACCCATCTCCAGTGACAGGAACGCCAGACTCTTGTAGGGTTAAAGTCAAGGCACTACTTAGTTTTAGTTGAATATACTGAAATTATGTGAAATGAAGTGACTTGCTCAAGATAACTACTTACCGGTATAGACTCTATTACCTAATGATCGTGATACCATTATCCTAGTCACTATGTTGCGTTCCTTAATCGGTGGAGAAACATATTTTGCTATTTTCACACCGTGGGCCAGTTCTGAATATTTGCAAAAAAGAAAAGTCAAAGTATCTAAATACCTAAGAAGTAGTTTGCGGTGTTAATCTTTGTAACGGATTAAGTTTATAACTCAAGAACGGGTATAGTTTATCCAATGGGCTTCTGTGTTCTTTCCTGCTATTCAATTTCACTGTCACAGTTTGGTTCGATCTAAAGTTATAAAAAAAAACATTTCCTCTAAAGGGCTGTACTAAAGGATCTTACTGCTGAACCATGTAATTGCTAAATACAGAATGAGAGCAAATCTGATCGATATTTAAAGAAATTTGCTTTACTATAGGCAATTAAAGTATGTTCCAAAGTTGCATAGCAAAAATGGTGAACTGTTCGTAACACATTAAAATTTCCACAAGCATGATTAAAAGAAAAATTTTACAAGAATATTTTTTTAAATGGAAACTTGTCATTAGTGAAATAGGAAATTATTTATGTCTTTAGCTGAAAAAGAACGCACTTGAGAGGAAAAATACCCGGTAGGAAACCATACGAAGTGTAATAAATTCCAACAAAACTATTAGAAAATTAGAATTAATTAAAATATTGAAATGAAAACGAAGATATTGCTTTGGGAATTTGCACAAGTGAATATATAAAATCTAGTTATTTTTAATCCATAAATCACCACTAATTTCACGAATCTTTCTATGTCAAAAACAAAATATCTATACAGCATAACTAAACAGAAATGTGAACTGAAAATATCATTTGGATGAGCGCATGTAAAAACCATTTATTTATTTCAGATTTCGTTATTAGTATCCTGATTTGCTTCTGTGCATTAATCGTAGGCAAACTTTTAATTTTCTTTAGAAAAATTATTGTTATATTTTCAGCAATAATTATATGCTAATTCATTAAAAGATTTTCGTATTACAATATTTCATTTCTTACAATTTTTAAAATCGTTATAACATAAATAGTATGCTTCTTGTTTTCTTTCTAAGTATCCTTTTGATTAGCAAATATTTTAACGAATTCTATCCGATGCTCTAACAACTCAATAATCATCCAAGTGATTGCATCTTGTTGAAGATGGCGTAAACGTTCGGCTAAATTACAACACAAATTGTTTTGAAAAAAAGGACGTTCCCGCGTGAGATCACATCATAACCTAATTGATTCCTTGAAGCAATGGTTTCGCTTCAGAAGTAAACTGTTGGTCCTATAGATGATGCAACGTTCTTCTTCTTCTTCTTCTTCTTCTTCTTCTTCTTCTTCTGTAAGATTTGGCAAATTCGGTTTAAACAGATCGAAGATATTCCAACCAATGGTTACTTCGCCTGTTTTTTTACAAGTTGCAAACTGCATTTTCTAATGTCTCCTTCCTTTATCTAAAGCGGTATGATGCATGTTTTGATATAAATGCAATGCATTAGATTACATGAATATTTCAAAATATGCTACTGAATATATAGCAATCATTTCTTTCACTCTGTGAA